>NC_081826.1:45362500-45415000 GCF_030867095.1 Alligator mississippiensis
AGATTCCATATATGGGAAATGTATACATTTGTTATGATTTTCCAGGTATGGAATCTAATTACTGGAGGTTTCCACTGAATTTGTCTCTCTCCTACTGCTACAGCAGGGAAAATAAATCTAGGAGTCAAGTAGCCCCCCCTGCCCTCTGCCTTCCCTCAGTTTCTTCTCCCTGCAGCCCCTTCCTACCCCCGATAGTCAGACCTTGTCAGACCATTCTCCCTGAGCACATGGAAATGAGGGGCAAATCTGAAAACCCCTTGAAATAAATGTACCTGTAGTAATTTGCATACAGTACCCATAACATTAGTTCATCCAGAATGAATGCATTTTACTTTAAAAAAAAAACAACTGCTGCACGTTTTAGCACAGGTACTCTATAAATACACTTTTAAGCAGCACTTTTCTATCTGCTTATATATAGTGTACACTATGCATAATATTAGTCCAAAGCCAAAAGGCTCATGATTGCCATGTACTTCATTGGGCTGGGCCCCAGCTGAGTCAACATTTGAAGCCATGGTGACTCCACTGCTCAGCATGTATATGTACATCAGATATCCCCACAAAGGATGTCTGTGTTAATTAACCCCCACTCATGACTGGAACCAGGTGTTCTTGTCACAAGTCCTGGGATCCTCCAAAAATTTATATACAGGAGAGGTGCAAGGCAACATGTTCTGGGTCCACCTCATGGAGGGCAGGGTGACACTAATCATAGGTGACAGGCTGAGACACAGGGTGACAGAGGGATTCTGGGGAAACTGTTTAGGGCCCCATTTGGTGATGTTTGTCAGAGCTTCGAGGCTGGTGAAGAAACAGAAATCATTGGAAATGGGAAAGAAAGGTGCGGCTCAGCTGTAGAAGTGAAGAGGAAGTCGAAAAATTATGCAATGTAAGCAACTTTCTATGATTTGAAGAGTTGCTGGTGAGGGCGACTGAGCTTAATAGGCACTATCACATATCTTATTCAGATGGACTGTAGTAACCTATGCTTTTGACAGGTTCCTGTTACTTACCTGGCAGGGGAAACACCATAATCTAGAAGGTGGTTTCCCTGCTGGCAGGGGAAAACCACAAATGGTCAAGTAGTAGTTCAATTAAAATGGCACTGTATAGTGGAGGGTTACACCCTTGTCTGCTTGTGGACAGGGCTCCCTATGACAGCCTCATAGTTAGCCTCCCACTGAGACGTCCTGTGGGTGGATCTCAGCTACCTGCCCGCTTTATGGAATTTGGAGCCTCCTCCCTACCTGGGTCCTGCGGCCATACAGCTGAAGGCAAGCAAAACTTGGCGGCATCTGAACCCCAAGCCTCCACTAAGCCTGCATGTATGATGCCCAGCAAAGGATATGGAAGTTTCTGAAGCACCAGGCCGGGGTGGAGGTTGCTTGCTGGTAGCAAGGCCACATATGGTTCTTAAATGATTCACACAGATTTGGAATTATTGATTTGGCTGATTTGACTTGAGACATGAAAAATTTTCCAAAAAAAATAAAAAGCACAGTTGCCTAATACGACTGTATTTTTTATAGTCATGCTGAATGTTAGCTGTATTTAATCAGCTTAATAGTTGGTTTCCATTACTGAGTACATTTGGCAGCAGTTAAATGATAGTGTATTTAATGAGGTTTCCTTGTATGCAGATGTAAGAGGAGGGGCTTTTACTCCCATGCTGATTGGAGGAAAAAACCTAGTCTTTTATTCAAGTAAACATACTATTTATTTTATTCTATTGTCAGTCTATCCTGGAAGAGCTGGAGTTTGAGGAAAATTTTTTCATTTCATAGGACAGAGAAAGATGCCTGTTTACATTAATATGTCTCCTGCATAATAAGATAAGGCATAAAATGATAACAGTGTGCTGGACTTGGGTGATAGATTATTTGGGATGGGTGTTCAAGAAACAAAAAATGGTGAAACAATTATGAATTAAAAAATTGAGATAGCAGTTCTGGCTTAGATGATATAGTGTTATTGTCTCTTTATGTAAAGTTTGTAACTTCCATTATTAGTGCAATTTGTAGAATGGTGAGCTGTGACTTCAGGGTTTCTATGTTATGTTCTTGTACTTTCAGCTAAGCCCCATAATATACCACCACCTATCACCTATATCGAACAGCCATCTGACCCTTTGTTGTGAAGAGCAATATATAAATCAAATAATTCAAATAAATGAATAAAAACAATACCGTAAAAAAGTGCTGCATATGTGTAAAAAAAATTAAGAATGTATAAATAGATTTTTTTAAACCTTTTTTTTAAACCCCACTTTTATTTTAATTACATTTTTAATTTATTTTTTTTTCCCTTTTAACATTTTGACAGCCCTACATTAAGGCCTAAACTTACATTGATCTCTTAAATCCATTTAAATAAAAAAAAATATTATTTAAACAGTACATTTTTCCTCCAGCATTTTAAGGAAAGTCACTGTTTAAGCACTAGGAGCCAGAGTCCATGTGATAATCAAGCTCTCTAATGTAGATTCAGAGAACATATTTTATTTTATTTTTTTACATTTTTCAGTTCAGTTCGGTAACTGGTTAATTCAAAGGCGAGAAACTGATTGGAAGTTGGAAAAGCAAGAAAGCTTATTTTCATCTTCCAATTTCCAACTGAAAAATAGGTATGAGAAGCAGAGATCTATTAGTTTTCAAAATCCTAAGGAAAATATTAATCAGAAATGTTAACTATGGATAAGGACCTGCAAAAATAACGAAAAAGTGCAGTCTGGGCTCCCTGGGGAAAAAAAAACAACAAAAAACCTCCTAAAAACTTACAGAAAATGAAATACTGGCTCCCACTGCGAGCTAGCAGTCCTCATGGCCTCTGAAATCTGTCCACACAGCCCAATGAGGTGGGGAAGGGGGACAGGGGCTGCTGGCACAACAAGATGGCTGCGATCCATGCCCCTTGCTGTTGATTAGCTGCAAGGGCTGTCTGTCATAGGGCTCCACCCCTCTCCAGTTGGCAGCAAAGGACAGCACTGCATGACGGACAGCCCTCACAACCAATCATAGGTGAGGGGTGAGGGTCACCAGGGTCCCTTAGCCAGTCAGAGGTGTGGGGGGGCCCACCACACTTGGCCCATGAAAATGGCTTCCAGCCCTGCGATCTGCCCATGAAATGGGCCAGCAGCCCCCTCAAGTTCAGCAGATCCCTTATTATGGATACTAGTAATTTTTCTTAATAAATTGCTTTTATTTGCAAAACATACACTGATATACTTTGTTTGTTATGTCTAGTACACTTAACAGAGTTTTAAATATTAATGAAAATTTCAAAATGTATAGGTGTTTGGGCATTTTAAATTGAATTCAAATTTTTATCCCAAAGCAGCTTGGTATAAATCACAAGTAAAAAACAATAATCTTTAAAATAAACATAATTTACTATTAGAAATACTATTGGAATAGTAATCTAATAAAATTTTAAACATTTTAAAAATCAACATTTTAGAAAGTCTAATAAAATGACTAATAGAATAAAATTACCAATAGAATTATATTCTAATAAAATTAAAAATAAAATCTAGTAATCTTTATAAACCCAAGCTAAGCAAATCATTGCTTAAATATGCATATTGTATATCCTCCTGATTAGGAAAAAGTTTACAGTAAAATCTTCATTTACCTGGAGAGCAGCATGCCTTAATGGTTACCAGCTACTGGGAAGAAACTGTTCTGTAGGAAAATAAGTAAAAACCACAAATACAAAACAGAATTAAAACTAGTTACTCTAGCCTGCACCTGTTGTCTTCTGACAATTAAAATTAGAAATTTAAAATCACTTTGATTTAAATCAGTTGGCCCCAGGGGATCCAGAAGGGGTGCAGTGGCATGGACACCCCTCCAGCCCCTTGCAGTCAATACTGCAGAAGCAGCAGCCAGGGCCTTTTTTTTAAGTCCTCAAATTGGGTAAGACTTCCCCCCATCCCTTCCCCTCTGCACCTCCTCTCCCTTTCTTTCATCTCCCTTTACAAAATCCTGGACCTTTCCCTAATTGACCCCAAGGACAGAACTGGGAACAAGCAGTTCATGAATTCTAATCCTTTGTTTGGCAGATTCCCTCTGACTGTGACTCGATAAACTATTTCCCCAGTTTACAATCTGCAAATGGGGTTTTTAGCACATTCCTACTTCAAGTGGGGGTGAAAATGTAGTGTTCTGAAGATGAACTGCACTCTGTAATTACATAGCACTGTTCAGTTTTGCTTCTGAAATTTCACCAGAATTTTATATCTATATACTTTTGGCATTATTAGTTTTCCTGCCTCCCTCCATCACAAAAGACGTTGTAGTATAGGTAATGCTTTGGACCTATTTCATGTTTCTGTGTGAGGGCTCTTAAAAACAAACAAATAAAAATATCTGTTTTTTTAACCAGATGTTGGTATCTCTGTTATGGTGGTTGCCAGTAAAATCGGAATAATCTGTATTCAATTATATGTTTCTTAGTGATGAGCCAGGGCATGGTACTAGACCGGTTAAGGTGTCTTGCATCTCCAGAGGCATGAGCATTTATATTTATATTTAAATATAAAAAAAATCTCCAGCAAGCACCCTGTTTGTTATTTAGTCCTACTTGCTTTTCATAGATTGCATCTTATGGTAATAATAAATGCCTGGTAGCATCTGCTGTCATTTAAAGTTGTAAAGTATTTTTCCCCTAAATTTCCCTCTCTTGTGTTCACAACTTTTCAAACATTCCCTTTTATTATGCTGAATTTTTTTCATGCTTTGTTCTTTAAAGGTGATTTTTTTTTGTAAACTTGGAGTATTTTTTCCTTTAACTAGTCATAAGAACTTAAGTCAGTGACATATCTAAGCTGTTCCTTTTCATATCCACATTACTCTGTACGAGTCATTTTAAGATTGCATGCGTATATCAGAGGCCTCTGAAAAAAGAGTAGACTCAGATTCACTAATGGTCTTTAGTCAAGAAAAAGAAGTGAAAGTTAATAGTTATACAATCTGAATATAAAATGAAACACAAATATAATAATAAGAAACCAAGCAAGATAGAGATATGCTTTTGCCAGCTCTAAAGATTTGGAATACCAGATTGGTTTTCTTTTAGCATTTTAATTATTGTCCTCCATATCAGTAAATAGATTCTCACTATTTCATGCGCACAGGCACACCCATCCCCACCATGACTTTACCCTCAAATAAGGTTGTCTCCTTAAGCATGGCTAAGTAAAATAAGTGCAATACAAGATTAGCAAAATAGGTTCATCTCGGAGTGGGTTTTTCATTGATTTCTAATTTTGCTGCTTTGTCTTCGTGAGATTGCCTGAGAGGCGTTCAGTGCTCCTTTAATGTCTGAAAACACTCTTACAGGCCAATCTGCCCCTGCTACAGCGGGAGCTCCTGCACTGTGCAAGGCTGGCCAAGCAGAACCCCGCCCAGTACCTCGCTCAGCATGAACAGCTGCTTCTGGATGCCAGCACCACCTCACCTGTTGACTCCTCAGAGCTGCTTCTCGATGTGAACGAAAACGGGAAGAGGCGAACTCCAGACAGGTGAGAAGCCACTATACTTTAACACTGCAACAGTAAACTTTTTTTTAGGTTACGTGACTAATGTGCTGATGCCTCTTACAATGAACAAAGCAATGTGGATTTCCTCATTTCATCCCACAAAAATTGTGCTTAGTTTTCTAAGATCCATTTTTTCAGTTCCACCTAAGTAATATCCAGATTATCCTTGAATCTGTACCTACCCTGTCTTCTACTTGACGTCAGACTAACATAGCTACCTCTGTCTCTATATGAAATATATATTCATATAGGTCATATAGGACTCCAAACAGTGGAGTCCTATGCAGCCACATAAGCCTGAGGGGAGAATGTGGCTATGCATAATTAGGAATAATACAAATCTGTTTATAGTGCTATTACTAACTATTTGGTGCATAGTATCTGTATGCAGTTTAAAGTGCTTAGCTGATCATTCCATATGCGGTCTGTCTGCATTTAGTTTTTTGTCCAAAGAAGATTTAAATATGGGAAATCAGATAGCCACACATGTTGGGAAATATAAGGTATGCTTCACAGTGAAATTGAATTTTCAGTTATATATTCAGCAGTGTTATGTTTTTAACCATAGATATGCAAAGATATATTCACCTTTTTAAATCTTTAGGGGGAAACTATTTTCAACATAAAACAAGGGATAACTTTAGTCATAAGGCCTCCAGAGAAACAGTGACATGGTATGTGATGGAGTTTTTTTCTGGATGAAGGCCAAGACTGTCTTTCCTTATTCTAATAAAGTTCTGTGTTTAGTGGGCCAAGTAGTGGATTTTAGCTGCTGTTTTGTCACTGATAGTACCAAGCTGACAATTTATACAGTTTCACTTGGAAGAAATTTCTTTTGTGTGTTAAGCATCACAGATGCCCCAGATAGCTTCTGTAGTGAAAAGATGGAGATTCTGTAAGCCCTGAAGGGAATGCAGTTTATATGGGTGACATTTTAGTTTATGGGCAGAGAGTGGAAGAACACAGCATATGGGAAAAACATGGTCTAAAGATAACTAAGGCTGCTAGAGGAAAATGAAATAGCAACTATTTGAGAATATGTGAATTTGTGAGGTTCAGAAAATAGATGCAAGGTCTTGTCAGCATTTAGTTCATGATACCTCAAACCACTCATGCTACAAATGAACAGCAAAGATTAAGACTTGGTGACTGTTAGAGGGCAGGAAATGGCCAATGTATTTGACATGTCAGTCTACTGCAGAGTACATGCTACGGATATCCTTTGAGCTGGTTGGCACATTATTGAGATGCCTTGTGGACTGCCCAAGATTCTCCAGACCCTAGAAGAGTTACATGGATGCGAGTTTTTGATTGAGATTTCTTTTTGCTTCCCTCCCTACAAAAGCTAGACCAAATATTAGTAGCCTCCAGTAGTATAACTAGGACAGGGCAAAGGGTACCCACCCCAGGTGCTGACTATGAGCAGGCACCAGAATCAAGCTCTTTGCCACTTCTGCCCACCATAAGACCTGGGTAGGGCAGCATCTTACCAATCAGTGCATCTGGGAAGTGGGGGGCAAGTGGGGCAAGCAGAATGGTGCTCCCCTTCCACTTCCTCTGGAGAGCCTTTGTCAGTGCTCTGGTTCCAATATGTATATATGGGGGAAAGGGAAGTGAACAGGGCACCAGGATGCCTTCAAAGAAGTTCCGGCCACAGGAGAGCTGATACTGCTAACCGATCAACAACAGCAGTAGCAGCAGCCCAGGAAAGTAAGATTTCTTTTCCCTTTGCCCATGACACCATGTTCTGCTCTCCCCCATCTCCTGTAGTTGGCATACTCTTGTCATCCCCCATCTAGACCACTCAATGAGCTCCCTATGCCACTGATGGTCACAAATGTTAACAGCAAACTATGTCCAAGATGGGTAACTTGACTAATGCATCAGGAGTTTCCCTTCAATCTTGTGACTTCATGCAAAGGAAGGAATTTTCTTAGCTGAAGTATCAGTTATTTGTGGCAAAGGTACCACAGTCCTTTGGCATTTACAAGACAACATATTGAAAATAACACGTGCTGGGAAACCAGAACCTCCCAAAATATTAGAAATGAGCCCAGGGATCTATGTGGATCTTTACCATAGGATGGGAGCTAAAACAAAAGGAGGAATCATATGCTTCTTACGTAATAAACACAACTTAAAGGTTCTGTGAAGTCACTTTAGGTCTTTGTATGCACTAGGTCCTGGAAAAGGGGGAAGATGACATTAGGTCTGTATAACAGAGGAAAGAACCTCGCAGTGCTTCCTATTTTTCTTGGTTGGTAGAAATTATTTTTTCTTGACCCATCTGACAGGAGAGCATAACACTTGGCATTCCAAAAGCATAGCTATTTAGTTTGAGCCACAATTTGCTGAGTCTCAAAATTTGTGGTGAGTGCAATTTCAACCTATGTTTAGTTTGTCTCTTTTGTCCAGGAAAGCATGAGCTCACAGAGAGTGTAGTTTGTTAAGAGTAATGACTCAAAAGATTCTGGATTCAAAAGTAAACTTTAATCAGGAATAGCCCACTTTAAGGAATTAGGGCCAAGGAAATTTGTCCAACATGGAATTCACAGATGTGATTTGTGAGTTAAGTGACCTAGAAATGGAATTCTTAACAGCCAGGATGCTAAACAGGCATATGCAAGCTACTAGGAAATGCTAAGCAGAGGGGTACCTGAGAAATCTTAATATTTTCTCAGAAATGAATACCTACCTACAGCCCTTAGGCTCCTGTGCAAAATTAAGATTCACAGCCCAAAAATCCCTCCTGGACATAAGCACCTAAGATTTTTCTTTGGTCCCTTCTTGTATGGATGACAGCTTTACAACCTCTATTTTTTTAATGGTGGTCTGGGGTGGAAAAGGCAATGTTCCATGCCCTCCTTCAGCCTAAAAGAGTTGAAGTCCTAATCTCCCACTTCCCATGAAAAAGCCTTGACCATTAAGTTGTGTTGGTCTAAAAAACAGAGGCAGACAAAACTCTTGGGTTAGAGACAATATATTTTATTAGAGTAACTAAATAGGAGCAAAAAATTTCTTTCTTTGTAAGTGTGTGGGTCCAAATACCTTCCATCAGGCAGAGGAGAATTAAAAGATTATAAAAGTTCTCCCAGGTAGAAAAGAAACTTCATCTTTTTTTTGTTACTGTTTAATTGGTCTAATAAAAGATATTGCCTTTAACCCAAGAATTTTGTATGCCTCTGCTATTTAGACCAACACAGCTAAAAACTATTTCACTGAAACATGGAAGAAATTGTAATTAGCCATTGGAAATGTAAACTTCATTGTTAAACAGGAAATAAGCAAAATTCAACTCCCTGCCTGACATCTGACACCTTCAGGGAAGAAACCTGCTGGAGCTGTGTGTCTGCCTAATCTGCATATTCATAAAGCAACTTTTTCACAAATGGACTTTGAAACCCAGGGGAACTGCACCATCCTTTACCTCCCCTGTACAAGATGAAGTTTCTTTTCTACGTGGAAGAACATTTACAATCTTTGAACTCTCCTCCACCTGATGAAGAGTGTTTGGACCTGTAAGCTTGCAAAGATAGAATTTTTTTTTGCTTACTATTTAGTTGATCTAATACAAGAAATGATCTCTAGCCCAAGAGTTTTGTCGGCCTTGAGCATCAAGTGCGAGTCCTCTCTCTCTCCTCTGTTTCACCTCTGCCATAACATAGAAATGAATAGCAGGTTTGTTTGGCCAGAAATTAAGCAAGATACAAAAGCTTTAAGATGTCATGGAACCCTGGGCTCCACCTACCAAGTCATGCCACCTCTTGTGCTCTTGCCTGGCACAGCTTCAACAGGAGGGGTGGAAGGTATTCCCATCCCCGCCTGGCTTTTGTAACCTGGTCTAAGTACAAAGGTTCAAAAAGCCTGAGGTGGAATTGGTTCAATCTTCACAGGTTTGTCCAAGTTGCATAGTTTGAACCAATAAACTGAACTGACCTTCAGTGTTCGGGGGGCAGAAGCCTGCACTGGCCCAGGCTGAGAGCCTGGGGATACTCAGATGCACCACCCCTCATGGCCAGCTCCTAAGGCTGCTAAACCCAGCCCAGTGGCAGCCCAGGCCTGATTGGCTGCTGGACACATGACCAACCTGCACCCTCTACCCCCACTGTCAGCCGCAAGGAGGAGAGAGCCAGCAGAAAATCTGTGAGAGGATTGGGGAGGGGGAATGTACCACCTGGCCCTGCGGCCTGCCTGGCATTGGGTGGTGAAAAGCCCCCACTGGGGAGGGGGACAGACCTTGCCCCCCAGGTGGGGTCTGCCTGACATGGGAAAAGCCCCCAGAGCCTGGCTAGCAGGGCTGTGATTAGTTCAGCCATGCCCCCTCCCCAGCACCATGCCTGTGATTTTGGGGGGGGGGGGTGCACACATGCACACACCCTGCCTGCTGTAAGAGAAAGACCACACCAGGATTTTTTTCTCTCCCCCACAGCTCAGCTCACCAGGCTAGGATCAGCTCAGTCCTGCCCCCTCCTCAGCCCCTGCCTGTGCGAGGTGAGGACTGGAGGGTAAACACACTGGGCCAGATAGGCACTGGCCTCCCCCAGCCAGGGCCTGCCTTGCACAGGGGCAGGGAAGCCCCCACCAAGGGCTTTTCACTCCCCTGCAGCTCAGCTCACTGGGCTGAGATCAGCTCAGCCCCGCCCCCTCTCCTCAGAGCTGATCTCCACCTGGCTCATTGGGGTGCAGGGTTATGAAAAGCCTCTGGTGGGGGCTTCCCTCCCTCTCTTCCCCCCCACACTGGGTGGACCTGAGTGTGGGGGAGCCAGTGCCTAGCTGGACCAGTGCATTCACACCCCCTGCCTCTCTTAGGTGGGTGTTGTAGAGAGGGCAGGGCTGAGCTGATCCCAGCCCGGCAAGTGGGTCACAGGGAAGTGAAAAGCCCCCGCAGTGGAAGCTTCCCCTCCCTGTGCTGGAAAAACCCTGGATGGGGGTGGGGGGAGGCTACTGATGGGCTGATGCATTCCTTCCTGGCTGGGGTTGGGGAGAGGGTGAGGCTGGGCTGCAGGAGAGCAAAGAGCCCCTGGTGGGGACTTTCCCCCCTGTGTCAGGCAGACCCTGGCTTGAGTGGCCTAGGCCTGGGGCAGTGTGGTTCTCTATCATCCCTCCTCACAGGCTGGGGGCTGGGGAAGGGGTGCAGCTGAGCCAGTGCCGACTTCCTTCACTTGATTGCTGCAGAGGTGAAAATCCCCCACTACAGGGGATTTCCTTCCTCTTGTCCTGTATAGCCAGGGTGTTAGGGAGGTCTAGGGTCTGTTCCCTTGCCCTGCATCCCCATCCCACTGGGCTGACAGACCTTAGCTCTGTGATAGCTGGAGGTGGGGCAAGTCCCATTCTGGCAGACTGTAAGTTAACTTGAATTGGGAAGGCATCTGTGACAGAATTTCCATAAACCAGTTTAACCTAAATCAGTTCAATCTAATGCCACATCCAACCAGGTTTATCTTAAACTGCTTTTGGCCATTTTGAAAGTGGTTTACATGAACTGAACTTCTGTTCTGTTACGGGATTAAAACTGCTTCGATCACTTAAACTGGTTAATGTGTAACTTCTGTCTCTAGCCCTAATGGTTAAGGCACTTTCATGGAAATGGGAGTTATGTATTTTAACCCTCTCTTACCCCCCGGTGGCAATGGGATTAGAAGTCAGGTCTCTAAGTTGTAGGCAAGGGCTTTAACCATCCGCCACCTTTTTAAATGAAAGTGATAGTGTGCTATACTTTGCATTGAGGTCAACATGGTCAGTGTGTGGAAAGTATGTTCTGTGGGTCTACCTACCTTAAGGGGACTGAGGCACAAATATACCTCATTTGTGAATACCATATAGACTTAGACATGAAATTGGTGCTGAGACACAGTTCAGCCCGAATGGCAACACATCCACAGTTGCAATAGCACAATTTTAGATGACCTGGAAGTTTGCTGGCAAAAGTATAGGTGCCTAATTAGTTAGGTAGGGTTTTTGTGGTTTGGTTACTTGAAGCTAGACACTTAGGGCACTTTTACACCTGCTCTGGCAGTAGGGGGTGACAGTGCTTTAATTAGAGCAGCTCTGAGAGCCTTTCTAATTAAAGCACTGCTGCATCTTGTATATCAGTGTCCCCATGCTTCAAAATGGTGGCAGGGGAGCCATAGCTAAAAGCTTGTTTGACAGGCTTTAGTTCAAATGCCCCCACTGCCATTTTTAAGCATGGGGATGCTGATACATGAAATACTGCTGCTGGAGCATGGTATTGCCACCTTCCAACAGACTCAATTAATCGAGTCTGCTCTGACGCACTGGAATTCCAGTGTGTCAGAAAAGCCTCCCGGCTTGTGTATAGGCACCCATCAATTTCACATAAGTTCCACTGTAGTTGCCTAATATTTGACACTGGGGAGGAGCCTGGATGTAGGTTTCAGCAACTACAAATTTAAAAGACGCGCTTGTTTATCTATTGGAATGCAGCTGTGAGCTTAGAAAAATAAGGCTTGAGCCTGGTCAGACTGGACAGCTCTGCTATTGTTTAGGTGCACTCAGGAAACTCTCTACAAAAAGAAAGATAAATGCATCAGCTTAATTCCAGTGGAGTTGCCATGTGACCTGATGCCGATGTGTGAGGGAATCCTGTTAAGAAGACTCTTAAATCTATTGAACAGGAATCTACATCATTTGAAATTTGGTAATAAAGTAAATCAACCATAAAATCTTCCTCAGAGCCAAGATATGCACAGCTCTAGATGAGTGGGTGAAACCAGTGATTCTCTTGCTTCTAGTTCTGTTTAATTATAGCTATACAAGCACACAAAGGGAGAAAGACATGGGGATAAGTGTAGCATTTCTTTAGATGTCTAAATATTTTTCATATAGGAAAAAATGGTAGAAAGTATTGAGCAGCATAACTCCTGCCTATAAGTGCATATATTTTAATAAAGGCATCTTTCCAGGGGAAATAAATGTATTAGAATAAATTCTGCCTTTTACTATGTAGGCCTCTGTCACTGAAATCAGTTAAGCTGCGCTTCCACATTCTGCCCGCCCCTCTGCTCCAAAAAAAAGAGGATCTTTCCGCATGCTATATATAAACATACAAGCACACTTGCATGTAAACTATAAAATTGACTGCAGTAGAGGTGAAATACCATACTGAATCTGGAAAAGAAAAGAGTATCTGTTTTGGGTATACGTACACACATGCATGTTGAAGGATTTTTACGAAAGCCAAGAATATGTCTGTATACAGTAACTTTTTCTGCATAGCATTTCAGCAACTTATTTGTATATGCATTTTCCATCTCTAGTTATTTATCTGCATACCCAAATCTACTGTATGTGAGGTTTTATAGAGCAATCTGACAGCAGAGCTTTGTGTTTTACTGAATGTTTTCTTGGTGCATATGGTCTGACATGGATGAGCAGCCACGGTGAGATTTTGGAGTCTATTAAACTAGCTCATTAAAAAGATCAATCTGTTTCTGTAATAACACTGGGAGCCATCAGTCACTGCAAGATAGAAAAAACTGACACCTGAGGAGACAACACATTTTGGTAATTTGTTCGTGACATGTCATGAACCAAGTGTTCAGTATATTTTGTTTACAACTTTTGGGGCCTGTATCCCACTGTAGTAAGGCTAAAAACATGGACTAATACAACTCCCTTATTTTTTTTGTGAATGAATGCTTTGCCTAAAATTTCTACCTGATTTTTAAATTGACTAACTGAAAAGACTTCCTGCTCTGTACAAATAAATTTATTTTTCGTTTGAGGATATAGAGTCAATGTTTCTATGGCCCAGAAATGTGACCTAATACCTCTAAATGTATGGCTGATACCTACAATGTGGATACAGAATATTAAGCAAAAAACTCCCCAAAACCCCTGATAAACCTAACTCTAACTTTAATTTTAATTTTAAAAAATTGTATCTTGGGAGTATGATGCATGTTTCAGAGACAAAATAACATTTATGACAAGGTTTATTTTTAAGCTTCGGATTGCATTCCAATAGGTCAGTGGCCATGATGTTTTTGTCAGTTTTGAGCGGAGAGTTCTTTTTGTAGTCTTCATGCCCTTTAAGAAAAATGTGGCACAGAAATTAGTTCTAATACTGTTAGAAATTAAACTCATTTTTCAAGAAGCTGAACAGAGTATGCTGCCATCTAAGTTAATGAGAATGGTTAGTACTTCAGTCAGTATTTCATTGCATCATGTTATGTGCAAAATGAAAAGTTTAGGAATTGTCCTTCAGTAGAATTTTAAATGTGCACATCCTTGACATAGTGGCATATATGATGGTGGTAAATACACACCCTGATATTTATCTATTGTGTTGTTTGTACAACATTACAGGCAGAATAATTTCTGAAATAGAAGTACCTAAATAGACTTCCAATAGATTAGTATAACTCCTTCCCTCATTATGTAAATATTAATTTAAACTATTTGTGTGAGATATTTAAGTATCTTGCACAAATAATGAGTGAACATTTTCACTCTTCCGTATTCACTGACTTCAATATCTTTACTCTCATAAATAGATTTAATATTTTATATCAAGCAGTCAAGTTAATTTGCCAGCCATAGTCTTGCATTATTTGACTTCCTGATCTGGAAAATATCCAGATGTGCAATCATTCAAAACTAAAGGTACTTACTTTATATTGATTTTTATATGCCTTGAGCTGTTTTTAATAAGAAGTAATGGTAAAACCCAAATGTATAGCCCACATGTCACATGTTTGTATTCAAAGATTCCCTTCTTTACAATATGCAAGGCTCTGAACCTCTGAAGTACATTTTTTTCAACCTTATATATATATATAGAGAGAGAGAGAGAGGGAAATGTTGATCTGCTAGATCATGGTGTATGTGTAACAGGTCTAGTCAGGTGCCTGATGAATTGTATATGTACCTCAAGGAAACATTGGCTGGAGGGAAATAAAAAGAAGAGGAGCAATATAACAGTTAAGCTTTCTACATGTTCACTGTGATTTTCTGAATCTTTTTGCTCTTAAAATTTCTGCAGGATAATCAGTTAATGAAATTAAACAGATCGGATACAAAATATCATTGTTATTTTCAATTCTGTCTTCAGTACATATTTCCCCTTCCTCCTCCATTTCTCTCCTCCAGTTCCTGTGGATTCTGAATCTCACAATAGTTCCGTGCAATAGAGAAGTGCTGCTATCCAACTAACCAAACAGTCAACTGAGTTACTTAGTCTAAGTACCTAGACCAAAAGCATACAAAAGGTCTCTGGTAGTTCAGAAATGAAGTCCATGCCTCCCAATATCCTCCTACTATCTAAAATAATATTTTCATCACTTTTAATTCAAAATACGTTGAATTGTTTCATGGTTTCTGTTATGATAAGGGCTATAGATGCGTTATAGCATATTATATATACATTCATAAAGGCAAACATTAAAATGCTGCACCATTATTCATAATTACTTTTGATGAATATTTCAATAGTACACAAATTAGGTTAGTATATGAACTGTATCTGTTCGCTCTTGTATTATGCATAAATGTACAGACAGGCTTTAAAAACATCACTTCTATATTCAAGAAGCCCACAACAATAATTTCTCGATATAATTCCAAAAATAGAAAACGTTCCTTGACTGGTGCATTTCTATGGCTCTCTCTTCGTTTAGGTGATAAGTGCAGACATGAAACAAGAGGAAAATAGACATGTAAATATAATACCAAAATTAATGAAGTGTTATAAAAGTAGACAAATTTACATTCCTAGTATCTGTGCAATAGAATGAGATTTAACCTTTTGTTTGAAAAGATCTACTTTCAAGGACATGAGCATCTGAAGTATAGTTATGAAAACTTCATTTTGACTCAGGTGTTCCCCACTGTGAGTTGTGTTTTCTCTCACAGTAAAACTGCTGTAAGAGCAAATGCAGAAAAATACAGGACCACTATACTGTCTGATTTTAAAAAAATATTTTTTAGAGATTGTTTCAAGATAATTTAGTGGGGTTCCGAGAAATTTGTTTTTCAGTTTGATTTGTGCCTATCAAATCTTGTTGCAGTGAAAAAACTGGTTGTTGGGCTTAAATGGTTTCATGCGTACATTTCTCACACCTGCCACTACATGTAAAATTTGTAGGCAGGTTATTAAAAAGATGACAAACAATTGCTAGTGCCCATAATGTGGAGACCAACAGAGATCCTATAATAGTGAGTAAAAGATATCCATTCTTTACTAAAAGTGGGATGCTACGTATGCACTGGATTGTTGTGACAGAGGTCCTTAGAAAGCTTATTTCTCTCCCTTTGAGAAGCTGTAGCAAACCTACTCCTTTGTTTCCTACTAGTAACTGCTACATTCTCTGGAACTAGAGATTCCTGTTCTTCCTTCCCCAAGTTGGCAGTTCTAATATCATCCCCTGAGCGAAAGAGTGAGAGAGCAAGCACAGAGGAGGATAAACTATTGAGTTGTGCCCTCTATTAAAACTGAGGATCCCCCCCCCCCCCCCAAAAAAAAGCTAGATAGATAGATAGTAGGGCTGTGAGAAGCTTCGGGTGCTGATTCAATTAAGAGGAGATTCTGAATCGATTAAGGAGACCGGTTAAAAGATCTGAATCAATTCAGAGTTCTCCAAATTGATTCAGAAAAAAATTCAGAGATTTGGGCAGTCCCTGCTCGCTGCTGCAAGGAGCTGGACCCAGGCTCCATGCTGGTAAGTAGAGGAAGGGGGGAGAGGACCATGGGGGGACCCCCACCAGGCCCCATCCCCTGCCTGCTCTCCAGCCTTCCTGAGCACCCTGCTACACCCGCCCACTCTCCCAGCTCCCCCCCCCCACATGGCTTCCCCACCCAGCCCTGGCTCTTTAAAAAAAAAAAGCCCCCACTCACCAGATGCTGCCAGGTAGGGGGGCGACCCCCACTGCCTCACGCTGTGTGGGGGGTTCTGCCACAAGCCCCCCAACCCCCACCCACTCTTCCAGCCCTCCCCATGGCTGCCCTGCCCATCCCAGCTCCTTGCTCTTATAAAATAAAAATAAAAAAAAGCCCCCACTCACTGGCTGCTGCAGTGGCTTTGGGGCTTCTTGGGGCTCATATCAGAGCCCCTCCATGCAGTGCGGGGCAGCGGGGATCACCCCCCCCCCCCCACCTGGCAGCATCCAGTGAATGGGGGCTTTTTTTTTTTTTTCGAAGAGTCACGAGCTGGGGCCAGGCAGGGCAGCCATTTACAGCGCTGGGAGAGCAGGCAGGGGATGGGGTTGATTCGGCTGATTTCAGCTGCAGCTGAAACTCCAAATCAGATTCAGCCAAATCAGTTTGGGGCAGTGTTTCAAATCACCGAATCGAATCACTGCCCGCCAAATGCGAAGCGAATACTAGCTGCTTTGCACAGGCCTGATAGATAGATAGATAGATAGATAGATAGATAGATAGATAGATATGCATGTCTACAGTTTTACACACACAAACACACACACACATGTGCGCGCACAGATATACATAATTCCTTCTAGGAGCAGGTGAATGACTACTGAGTCAGACCAAATTTACATTCCTGTCAGCCTGATTTAGCATGTTTTTGTCATGATTTTTATTACAAGGACATTATAATTGCATTCTGCCATCTATAAATCACTGAGAAAAAGGTTCATTGAAGCACAGGGATGAAGCGTTGCTCAGCCTCATCCTATATTGTGTTTTTCATTTTTCAGTTATATGAAAAGATGTGTAGCTTAAGTACACATCTTAGCACATTAATTTAATAAAGTATGTGCTTAAAAATCAAAAGACAAACCACTTTAATGTTGTGTTTATTGCATTTAATATCTTCCAACCCAATGCAAAGGTAGTTTTATGGGGGTTGTTTGCTCCATGGTAGAACCAGGTTTTACCATGAGTGAAGCATAAATTCCCTGAAACAGCAGTTGAAAATCCATTCAGACAATTGTGGACATTCACACCACTTTGCTATAAGCATAGCTGAACCACAGTGCAATAATTTTCAATTATAGTGCACTATCTAAATTCTCACTTTCACAAAAAGTGGATATATGAAGAAGCTAAGCGATGATTGTTATGATGGAAAAATTGGTTCTGTAATAGAATAGGAAGAAAATGATTTGCATCATGATCTCTGGAAATAATAAAAACACCCTGTTTCTCTTTTTTGCAGAATGTAAACAGGTCCTTCTTGTTATATTGTTTATATAGTAGTTTATAGTGGGGTTGAAGATAGACTTGGATTAATTGGATGGTTCTTTATATCTAACTTTTTTCCTTGATGGTAGCAGTCTTAGGTGACCTCAGTAAGAAATTGCCATCTGTTAGGAGGAGCAGAGGAGGAATACCTTATGACTTTGGCCTAACCAATGCTCATAATACAATACCACCATGCACAGCATCTTGGATTGAACTGCCAGGTTAACGTACAAATATAGAATTTTTTTTTACTCTTTTACTAAAGAAAAGATCCCTGATCATCAAGGACATTTTTTCCATATTCTCCAAATGTTACTGATCTAGAAATCTTCTGGGATCATATTAATTCTCTAGTGAAAATTCATCCTGGCATTACTGAGAGCAAAGGTTCAGAGCAAAAGTTCAGTGCCTTCGATACGGTATCCCACCCCATACTGGGGAACAAGTTAAGAGGCTGTGACGTGGATGACTACACAGTCCGGTGGGTGGCAAATTGGCTAGAGGGTCGCACCCAGAGAGTCATAGTGGATGGGTCGGTTTCGACCTGGAAGGGTGTGGGCAGTGGGGTCCCGCAGGGCTCAGTCCTTGGACCGATACTTTTCAATGTCTTCATCAGCAACTTGGACGAGGGAGTGAAGTGTACTCTGTCCAAGTTTGAGGATGACACAAAACTGTGGGGAGAAGTGGACACACCGGAGGGCAGGGAACAACTACAAGCAGACCTGGACAGGTTGGACAAATGGGCAGAAAACAACAGAATGCAATTCAACAAGGAGAAATGCAAAGTGCTGTACCTAGGGAGGAAAAATGTCCAGCATACCTACTGCCTAGGAAATGACCTGCTTGGTGGCACAGAAGCGGAAAGGGATCTAGGAGTCCTAGTGGACTCCAAGATGAACGTGAGTCGGCAGTGTGACGAAGCCATCAGAAAAGCTAATGGCACTTTATCGTGCATCAGCAGATGCATGACGAATAGATCTAAGGAGGTGATACTTCCCCTCTATCAGGCACTGGTCAGACCGCAGTTGGAGTACTGCGTGCAATTCTGGGCACCGCACTTGAAGAGAGATGCGGATAACCTGGAGAGGGTCCAGAGAAGGGCCGCTCGTATGGTTAAGGGCTTGCAGGCCAAGCCCTACGAGGAGAGACTAGAGAACCTGGACCTTTTTAGCCTCCGCAAGAGAAGGTTGAGAGGCGACGTTGTGGCTGCCTATAAGTTCATCACGGGGGCACAGAAGGGAATTGGTGAGGTTTTATTCACCAAGGCACCCCCGGGGGTTACAAGAAATAATGGCCACAAGCTAGCAGAGAGCAGATTTAGACTAGACTTTAGGAAGAACTTCTTCACAGTTAGAGTGGCCAAGGTCTGGAATGGGCTCCCAAGGGAGGTGGTGCTCTCCCCTACCCTGGGGGTCTTCAAGAGGAAGTTAGATAGGCATCTAGCCAGGGTCATCTAAACCCAGCACTCTTTCCTGCCTATGCAGGGGGTCGGACTCGATGATCTATTGAGGTCCCTTCCGACCCTAACATCTATGAATCTATGAATCTAAGATATATAGCCTTAGGAACATGTGCTGTCTGTTGGAAAAGGGCCATGTGCTGTCTTTTGGAAAAACCTTTTCTTATGCTGAAAATATTCCCACATTGCTGTGCCCCACCAATAAGGCAGAACGCCTACCAGTTTATGGCTTTTTTGTCATCAAGGTAGACTTGACTGAAAATGTAAAATGATTCCTTTTGCATTAATAGAAATGAAAATTGCTTGGCCACTTGCCTCACGTGTGAGTCTGAACTGTAATCAGCTGTACTCACATTAGTCTGTACTGTAATCAAGTGTGTAATCACACATTCAAGCACTGATTTCAGTGACACTTTCATTTTTATGTTCGTGAGCTGATCTATTGCGAGTATTATTCTGTCTCTGCTTCTTAAACTGTGATAAGGGATGGTTATACTGTAAATGTGTCCTTTATAAGCCCTGATTAAACTGTATACAAAATGTTCCCTAACACACCTGCAACTGTGAGTACAAGCAGCAGTTATCAACAAGCTGTGTGTGCCTGAACAGCAGCCAGTCCTGTTCAAATTGTGAATGAAAGTTCTTGGATTTTATTTTTCAGAACCAAAGAAAATGGCTTTGACAGAGAGCCTTTGCACTCAGAGCATCCAAGCAAGCGGCCCTGCACTATTAGCCCAGGCCAGCGGTACAGTCCAAATAATGGCTTATCTTACCAGCCCAATGGTCTGCCTCACCCTACCCCACCTCCACCTCAGCATTATCGTTTGGATGATATGGCCATTGCCCACCACTACAGGGACTCATACAGACACCCCAACCACAGGGACCTCAGGGACAGAAACAGACCTATGGGTAAGGGACACTTGAGAAACTTTCTGCATCATTTATTGTTCTTTGCATCTTGTTTCCCTTTTATTTACTGTAATTAAACTGTACTTCAGAGAGAGAGTTTTTTCTAGTAAAGAACTGTATTTCCCTCTTACTTCCTTGTGGTCTGTGATCCAGTCAAGTTTAATGTCTGAAATGAATTTTATAGCATTTTACTCAATTATCACTTGAACTATGAATTCATATGGCAGAGTAAGAAATATAGACTACCCCTTTTGTTCTTGCAGTGAACAAAATAGATTTCTGAGCAGGTGTACAGGGAACTTGTGAAGACCTGATTTTTCCTTGTACTCTGTTCATGTGGCAACCAGAACAATTGGGCTTCTAAAGGGATGTTAACTTGGTTGTCTTTAATGAAGTGGTATAGACCTTGAGGCTGCTGACAGACGTGGAAAAAAATGCACTTTACTTCAGTCAGCTATTAGATAAAAGTGCCAAAAAAGCCCTGCTGTAGTGTGCAGTCTAAACAGACATTGAACAAGCCAGGTCAGACTAACGTGATGCCTCTTCTGGGCATGCACTGGGTTCAGCACGGGGGTGCAATGAATTTAAAGTGCTGGATTTTGGGGGTGAGAGGTGGTTACATCTGTAAGCACCCTGAAGTGGTTATTGGGGCTGTGCAAATCTTCAGGTGCTGATTCAATTCAGAGGAGATTCAGCCTGATTTGGCAACTGAATCTCTGACTTCGAACTGAATCAGGAGACTGATAAAAAGGTCCAAATCGATTCGGAGAGCTTTGGAGATTTGGGCAGTCTGCACTTGCCATCGCAGGGAGCTGTACCTGCACTCTGTGCCGGTGAGTAGAGGGTGGGGAAGGCTGAGGTAGAGGACCATGGGGGGACCCCTGCCAGGCCCAATCCCTGCCTGCTCCCCCAGCCCTGCTGAGTGCCCCCTTGCCCCCACCTGCTCTCCCAGCCCCACTGATAGCTGCCCCACCTGCCCCAGCTCCAGGTTCTTTAAAAAAAAGGAAAAACCTGGCGCACACTGCATGCATTAGTGGTCATTGGGGCTTCTTGGGGGTTGGTGGCAGAGCCCCACACGCAGTGGGGGGGGCAGCGGGGACTTGGCCCCCTGCCTGGGGGCCAGTGCAGGGCTTTTTTTTTTGCTTTTTTTAAAAGAGCCAGGAGCTGGGGCTGGGAGAGCGGGCAGGGGATGGGGCCTGTTTGATTCAGAGATTTGGCCAATTTCAGCTGCAGCCGAATCTCCAAATCATATTTGGCCAAATCAATTTGGGACAGTGATTCAAATCACCAAATCAAATCAGTGTCCCCCGAATCGGCCAAATCCAAAGCGAATGCTAGCTGCTTTGCACAGGCCTAGTGGTTATTGTATTTAGTCAACTTATATTTGTTCTGTCTGTCATTTACATTTTTTCAATCTTTTGTAGTAAGACTAATTATAAAATAACACGGTATTATTTAACCATTGTATTTCTTGCAATATATATAGCAGTTAAAATGCTGTTACATCAGTTCTTCAGAGTTCAGCCTTTCTAATGATTTGAAGGTTTGGCTTTTCTTTTTTTTTAACTTGAAAGTAGTATGTGAAGTGAAAAATGAGCAATCTTGGGGCAGAGGGAACATCCTATAAAAACTTCAACCAGTTATCTAGATGTCAGTTTGACATGGTTTCTCTCTCAGTGATTTTACACTTAGTTTGGCAAATATTTATTCCACGTTGAAAAAGTCTATAAACGACCTAGAATATTGGGTATGTGACCAATATGACAATTTCTGAATTTTAGAACTAGGGTCACTTGTTTAATTTTTGTTGCATGCAAAATGTCTACCCTTCCCTAATGCTTTTCATGCTTTTTAAGAAGACTCATTTGAAATGTTAATATATCGATCAAGAATAAAGCCTACATGAAAATAAGAAAAATCAACATGAAATCGCACCTTTTTAAAACATATTGTAATTCTGAAGTAATTTCAACAAAGAGAACAATAAATATTAATTCTGTTTCTTTGTATGGTATTATGGAAATGATCAGACAGCCTTGACAGTCTTATCTTTGCACCAGAAAATGATGTTTCAACTCACTTACAGTATATCGTCTACATTTTTTATAACTTTTATTGAAGCAGCCTTCATCCTTTTGTTGTGCAGTCTAGCAAGTGGTCTGTGTAAAACTGAGGTCAAATGGAATTATGTGCATGGAACACTGGCAGTATTGGACTAAATTATTTTAAATGCATCTTGTTATGAATATTACTCTTCCAGTTGTTTTTCATTGTGAAATAAATTTGTTTTTCCCACTAAAAAGACTGATAAAACACTAAACTGTATAGTCTTTATATACATAAACCTTCAGTGAGCAAATTGCTTCATGCATTTATGTAATGAATGGAGAATCATTGTGAATATCTGGGACTCAATGTTATATAAATGAGAGAACGAGATCTTTTCTAGATGAAACCTTTGATGTAAGTACTTCTTATCAATTTTGGCAGGGTTGCATGGCACACGTCAAGAGGAAATGATTGATCACAGGTTAACAGACAGAGAATGGGCAGAAGAGTGGAAACATCTTGACCATGTAAGATGTGTACATGTGTGTGTAATTGTCTGAAGTGATGTATGTGAATAGAAGTATACAGTGACTTTCGAAAGTAACACTACAATATTATCAACTAGTGTAGTGCATTTAAATTTGTTCCTTTATCTCCCATACCGGGGGTAAAAGTCTTTCATATTTGAAAATATTGGGGATTAAAGTACAGCTTCTGGTTCCCAGTTTGTCTGCATAAGCCTGCAATTGGGCTCCATATAC
Organism: Alligator mississippiensis; assembly: GCF_030867095.1. Taxonomy (NCBI): domain Eukaryota; kingdom Metazoa; phylum Chordata; order Crocodylia; family Alligatoridae; genus Alligator; species Alligator mississippiensis. The sequence continues at coordinate 45,385,387 of NC_081826.1, forward strand.
CCATTTTCGAATACTAATTGCAGAAACAAAGGTATAAGAAAAGTTGGGAGCTGAAGTTTGCCTACTGGATGGATTGTTTCATTGATTGGTACCTTAAAAATGGTGGGGGGTTGTTTCACTAATAAAATTTAGACTTTGTAAGTGTTGAACTTTGCCTTTGCAGTTCTGAGATTCAGAAGGAATTGTTTGCAAGAGAGACTAGTATTTTATAACTACTTTAAAAACTAGGGAAAGAATCTTTCATCTTTAGAGCCCTGACTATTGACATGAGAACATTTCACAGTATTGTCTGTTTGGTCTATGAATATAGCACATCATAATCAAATATTCCTTTGGTTCCTCCTTTCCCTTTTCCTCTGACAAATAGCTGTTAAACTGTATAATGGACATGGTGGAAAAGACAAGGCGATCTCTCACTGTACTACGGCGATGTCAAGAAGCGGACCGTGAGGAGCTTAATTACTGGATACGACGGTACAGTGATGCAGAGGATTTAAAAAAAGGTGGTAGCAGCAGCAGTAGCCATTCCAGACAGCAGAGTCCAGTGAATTCAGATCCAGTTACATTAGGTACAGTATCTCCTTCAAAGGTTGTTTTCCAGTCCTGCTCCGACATAGCCAAACTCTCGTTCCTTATTTAATTTATTTATGTAATGCAGCTGAAATTTATAGTTGTTCTGTGTGGTTTTTTTTTTCTTGGTTTTTTTTTTTTTGTTGCTTAATACAAGTTACATTTTCTTTTTCACTTGAAAACGAGGACTGTCTATCTATTTACACGTATAATTTCCTAATAGCCTAATTTTCATTGGAAACGCTTATTTTTTATGATACTCATCGATTTTCCCTCCCATTTGTATTGGGGAAAGGTTTTGAGAACAGAATGGAATTTGAATTTGGTCATGTAATGAGCTGAACACTATGGCTGCTTACAGATGTGGGGGAGGGAAAAACATCTTTACTTTCAGCTCGGCATGCCCCTGTGGCAAGCACAGCACAGGAGGGGAGTTGCCCCTGTGCCAAACACAGCCAGTGAGGGAGATATCCGGGTGCCTCCTCAGAAATCTCTCCATATTACTGAGGAGGGGCCCGGATATCTCCCCCACTGGCACCCCTGAGGGCCCTGTGGGTGGCACACCCAGGCCTAGGGTCAATGAGGACCTTGTCAGGGAACTTCTGGAGGGACTAGATGTATTTAAATCTGCAGGTCCTGATGATCTCCACCCCAGAGTGCTGAAGGAACTAGCAGGGGTCATTGCGGGGCCTCTGGCGCAGCTCTACGAGCACTCATGGCACTCGGGCGATGTGCCAGAGGACTGGAAAAGGGCCATTGTGGTCCCCATCTTCAAAAAAGGAAGGAAGAAGGACCCAGGAAACTACAGGCCCATGAGTCTTACCTCGGTCCTGGGGAAGCTTTTCGAAAGAATTATCCTGGCACATGTCCAGGAAGGGCCAGCAGAGGAGGTTATGCTCAGGGGCAACCAGCATGGGTTCATTAGGGGCAGGTCTTGTCAAACCAACCTGGTGGCCTTCTATGACCAGGTCACCAAGTCCTTGGATGCAGGTGTCGCAGTGGATATTGTCTTTCTGGACTTCAGGAGGGTCTTCGACACGGTCTCTTACCCCATTTTCAGTAAGAAACTAGGAGACAGTGGTGTTGATGCCTACACGGTCAAATGGGTCACTAACTGGCTGGAGGGCCACACCCAGAGGGTGGTGGTGGACGGGTCTTATTCGACCTGGAGGGATGTGGGCAATGGGGTTCCCCAGGGCTCGGTCCTCGGGCCCACACTATTCAACATCTTCATCAGTGACTTGGGCGAGGAGGTAGAAAGCACCCTGTTCAGATTCACAGATGACACTAAGATGTGGAGTGAAGTGGGTACGCTAGTAGGAAAGAACAGGCTGCAAGTGGATCTAGACAGGTTACGGGGGTGGGCTGATGAGAACAGGATGGGGTTCAACACTGACAAGTTCAGGGTAATGCACCTGGGGAGGAGGAACCAGCGGCACACCTACAGGCTAGGGAACTCCCTTCTTACCAGTGTTGAGACAGAAAAGGATCTTGGAGTCATCATTGATGCCACAACGAACATGGGCCGACAAAGTGGGGACGTGGTCAGGAAGGCCAACCATACCTTGTCGTGCATCCACAGATGCATCTCAGGCAGGTCCAAGGAGGTGATCTTCCCCCTCTATGTGGTACTGGTCAGGCCGCAGCTGGAGTACTGCGTCCAGTTCTGGGCGCTGCAGTTCAGGAGGGATGTGGCCAATATGGAGAGGGTCCAAAGGAGGGCCACCCACATGATCAGGGGTCAGCAGGGCAGGCCCTACAAGGAGAGGCTGAGGGACCTGAACCTGTTCAGCCTCCAAAAGAGAAGGCTGAGAGGGGATCTAGTGGCAGTCTACAAACTAGTCAAGGGGGACCAGCAGGCATTGGGAGAGTCCTTGTTCCCCCGAGCACTCCTGGGAGTTGCAAGAAACAATGGACACAAGCTAGCGAAGGGTAGTTTCAGGCTAGAAGTGGTGCTGGCTCCTACCCTGGGGGTCTTTAAAAAAAGGCTGGACAAACATCTGGTCGGGGTCGTTTGACCCCAGTACTCTTTCCTGCCACAGTAGGGGGCCAGACTAGATGATCTCCTCAGGTCCCTTCCGACTCTATGAAACTATGAAACATGCCCAGAAGAGGGATTGCATCAATTTGACCTGGCTCACCCAACATCTGTATAGATTTGGCACTTCAGTGGGCCTTTTTGGTGCTTTTTTGTAATAGCTAATTGAATCAGTTTTAGATAAAAGCACCAAGGAGCCCTGCTAAAGTGCTCAAACTATACAGACGCTAGGAAGCTGGTTCAAACTAATTCTTCCTCTTCTGGTAAAGTACTGTTTTTGGTGGGGGAAGGGTTTCCCATGTCTGTCAGTGCCATGTATGAGTTCCCATTTTTACCATTTAAACCTAAAATAGGGGCTGCTTGACTAGTATAATTGAAAGAAAAGTCTGGTACAACAGAATGGAGTCAATCCCTTTGAATATAAATTGATCAACTTGGGAGAGACCTACATTTAGCAAGTAAATGAAAACAGAATTTTTTAAGCTCTATTTGCATTCAGTTCCAAAGAGAAATGTGACAAATAAGAAGTTTGCAAATGCTCACATTTAACAGACCTGCCACTGGTGCTAGATTCCATTCAAACTGGTGAGCATGTAAATGGACTTAGGAACGTAAGTGTTCAGCTGCATTCCACCCTGCTCAGATCCCTGAAAATCCATTAATGGATCTATTTACTTTGTAACAACTACCATCTTAGTCTTAGTATTGAGTCACAATGGGCGCAGCTACATGTGCAATTAATATGAAACAATAAACTCCGGTGCTTATTGCTCCAGAGTTTATTGCTTCCAGAGGCACTGTTTGAACATGCGCCTGGGACCACAACACACTGAGCTGTGATGGAGTAGCCCCAGTTGGCAGGGGGTTTTGTGGGGCCAGCCTGCCAGCACAGGCAAGCTCCTCCCCTAGGTCGATGTCCTCCCCTCCTGGCTCAACTGGTGCACAAGGGGGCTCCAATGTGGGACAAGCCAACAGGTATCTCCTGCACTAAAGCACCTTCATGCCCCAGCCAGCCAAGGCAGCATCCTACATGTGTTCTGTTGCAGTGAAAACGAATTAGTTTACTCCAGCCTAATAGGAGCACATGTGTAGATGTGCAACATTTACTGTGGAGCTAATTAGTCTACTCTGCAGTAAACATCTCATGGAGATGTGCCCAGTGAGGTGTAGGAGGATAATCCAGCCACTTTTTATATTAAGAGCTTTTCAGGGCTTTGACTATGGTGGAACAGAATTGCACTTAGGTGCTTAAGTACATTTATATGCCTAATGGTTGGAATAGAATCTGGCCTTTGGTTTTTCTGAAGCTCATGTAACTATACCTCATTTAAGAAAACAGAAGTAGCTTGTAACTTGCTATCTTGGGGCCTGTTAACAGTTTAGTTACACATCTTGGAAACCCTGTCCAAGAGCAGGGTAAATAAGTGCATGGGTAGTTATCTCATGCTAACTCCCTCCTACTATGATTACGCTACTAAGAACAAGTACCAAGGCTACTTTTTAAAATGAGGGTGGGCTTGTATATACAAGCTGTGTGTTAAGGATGAGCATAGATCAATAGCAATGCAACTCAAAGGAAAGGAGAATTCTTTCTTTGTCAGCGATCAGGAGTACCAGAAACCTCCACAATAGTCACATTCCAAATGTGCATGTATAGAATCTTAGATTAATTAGAAATAATTTAAAACATAGAAGGTGAGCTGGACCAGAACCCCAGAGCTCCAAGCATCCTGAATCTTGCTGCTTACCATGATTTGAACTTTATAAATGTATTTATAAATGGTAAACAGGCTTCTCCCTCAATATTTGCCCTGTTTAATGAAAAACATTCTTCCCTGAAAAATAACTGGTTAATCCCAAGAGTTTTTTGATTGAAAAAGGGAAGGAAGCTAAAAAATATTGTACTGGTAAACAATGCTTAGGTAGGTAAATCAGTGGGGTTTTTACTATAAAATTCAGGGCTCTGTGGTTACAAAGAAAGACAAGTGTTCAAATGCAACACATTCTTTGTCAGGTGAGAAGGAGGCTAACTTTATTCCAACTAGGTAATTGAGTCTAATAAAAGAGATCACCCCCCAAAAATTGTTCCCTCTTTTTGAACCAGTTGAGCTATAGTGTTAAATTTTCTCTCTTCAGAATTGATATTTAAATTATTTAAAATATTAGGAATGGCATCACTATCTTGAGAAATCCTCAGAAACGTTGTGGCAATTTTTTTGTGAATAATGTTGGGTATATAAAGAAAGATGCTGAGTAATCCAGAGATAAATACGACAGGTGAAGTATTCACAATGACTACGACCCCCAGAAACAACCATTCGTTTAGAGGAAACTGCTGAGTCATGATCTGCAGAGTCTGTTTAGTATACCTGTAACAGAGCCATTGAACATTTTGAACTTCAATGGTAGTAAGACTTTTAATTAAGAAATGTAATAAGGCAGGGTGTGGAATTTTTATAAATCACTACTACATTTGAAACAGTATCAGCAAATCTTACTGGGAAGATCAAGAGAGTAAATACTTGAAGTAATGTACTTAGTCGTAAGACAAAGGATGCTGTTTCCTAGTTAGAGAAGTATAGAACTAGATTACTTGCTTATATTTTTGCCAGTAGGAGTACCAAAAAAAGAGACAGGATTTATTTGCCAAACAGGTTCCACTGCATGGTACACCAATAGAATATGATTTTCAAATTAACTGTGTAGTGGTGATGGATACAAATTTAATGGGCTGGAGCAATTCATTTTACGTGAATATTAATTCCAAGTAGTTTGATTTTAAAACATACTTTCCGAGGCTTACAGCCTGACAATTTGTAATGTTTCAAGAACATAGTATCTATTTCAGTCACAGAGCTTGGCAAGAAGTATCTGACACTTATGACACCAGATACGTACCTTTTATTTGACAGGAAATACAATAATTCTATTACCTTAAATTAGGAAATATCTGGGTAAACTACAGTACTTTAGTAGGTTAACAAAATACAAAACTCTAACTGTTTGAAAGCAACATAACTGAACCTTAAGGCAAATGCATTTTTTTCTTATTTTGTATTCTTTTTGAGAAGGTGCCAAAGAAAGGGAATGAAAAATTATTCCAAAATTTTAATTAAGGCCTCCAACGTGTAAATATTGCTTTTTGCTGTGTGGATTCTAAATGTCAGTGATTCCCCTTTGTACTTTTTTTTAACAAGATAATCCACCCTTTAAAAATTATCAGCTTGTCATCTCCAGTAGCAAAGGAAAAAATACCATATGGCTACATTGTTTGTGTCTTGTTTCCTTTTCATTATGATTAAAATGATACCACAACAATAAAGCAGATTTCACTGCCACAATTATGATCTGCTACTTTTTAGGTGTATAATTCTATCATTAAAAGCACACTCCATTTGGAAATTTTATATACATGATTTTTGCCCAGGAGCATTTCAAGAAAAACCTAATTCTTCAAAGCCAGCCAGTAAAGCTGTTTTATGTCTGAAAAGTTGTGTTCTTTCTTAACTTTGTGCATAGGGTATTTTTATTTTAGCAGTCCACAGTATATAGTAATTATATTTTTGCCTTTAAAAATAGCTAAAAAAAATTAAGTAAGTATTTAAAACTTCATAATTTGTCTGAAGTTTATTTACTTTCACTGTTTTTAACTAATTTTAGCCTTATAGAAATCTAGGCAAGACATTAACAGTAAGTAAACCTACTGTTCTGTAACAATAAAAAGTGCACAAATGTGCATTTTAAGTAAGGCAGACTCATTCTCATTTGGTGCTAAATAATGCACATCTATAAAAGTTTTTAAAAACTGCTCAGATTTTACATATATAATTCACTTGATAGACTGATAATCTTTCAAATGAGTGATGTCATGCTTACTCCTGAACTACTGAAATGGTAATTTTCACCTTAAAATTAATAATAATACATATCATACAATGTATTTTGAAATAAATGTAACAGGATAAGGTCAAGATAAAAGTTCCTTGTCTTTTTGGATTATAAATAAGACCTATAACCTTATTGAGTACAGATGTATATAAAGATCGGTGAAGATAGGCAAACTTCAAAAGGTTTGGAGGTAATGTTAGACTGGAATACTTCCCTGAATTTATCGCAACCTCCAATAGAAATCTGAATGAAAATCTTTCAAGATGGAGTGGAAATAGCCAGGGTCAAGATTTCTTATGTTTCCAGATTTTGTGTCAATTTCAAAGGCTTCTGTTGCCATTCATTAAACTCTTTCACTTTAAACTTTCAAAGTTCATACTTTATTCCAGCTGGCTTACTCAACTCTAGTACATTCTGGGTTAGCAATGACAATACCCACTAACATGTTTGCCAATCTCAATATTAAAATCTTCCCATTGCATTTTGCAAGCAATAACCATTATCATGATTTGCATGATATTTCCAGTGTGTGTGACTATTACACTAACATTTATGGCAAAATTATAAAAGATTTCATGGCAGTCTATACAGCTATTAAATAGTGCTTTTAAACATAAAACTAACATTAGTAACAATTAATTTTAATGTTGCTGAAATGGAGGCTTGGGCCAGATTATAACATACTGAATGGTGTGCTAATGCATAGATCTGGACCTGAATTACTGTATAGTGTATCCCAGAGGAAGGGATAATCTTTATCCATTTCTTATACTGTACCATGTACTACGGTGCTTGACAAAATAATTGATACGTGGCATAAAAAGAAGAAATAAAACCTGCTGCTGCCAGCTATATAGTTGCTTTATTTTTTGGCTCAGTTAAGTAGTGCAATACCTGTATTTTAGAATGAGAACATTAGTGACTCTATAGCTCGTGGTCATGATTTTGTGTTCAAGGGTCATTATAATAGCCATTAAAAATATTTTCCGGCCAAAACTGTGTTTAAATGAATGTGAACTGATGCACACCAACAAGCCTTGCAAGGTAATCTGATTCGCTATTTCGTTTCTCTGGTTTTACGTCTGTGTAACTCCATTAACTCCCTATTGGAATGACACAGTTTTGAACTGGACCCTTGCAGTTTAGACTAAAGTCCTTTGTCTAATCTTTGTGGCACACCTCAATCCATGTGAGTTGTTATCTAACCACTGAAATATAAAACTATTTTCAGTGTTATTCATGATGCTTACTGTTCTTTGCCATTTTGGATTAGACAAAAATGTACCTCTTTAAATAAAATTTGTTTCTTCAACTATATTGCAGCTAGGACTGTGACTTGCTAGAGACCTGGTTCCAGTCCAGATATCCTTAAGGCTAGGGACAGACATTACACACAAACCAGTTTAAGTGATCAGGAACTAGTTTAAACCTGTAATAGAACAGATGTTCAGTGCACACAAACCAGTGTGAAAATGGCTGAAACTGGTTTTGAGAAAAACCTGGTTGAATGTAGCAGCAGACTTAACAGGTCTGGATCAAACCGGTTTATGTAATGTCTGACCCAGACCCCTTCCTGGTTTAAGTTAAACAAGAGTCACTCAGCATCCCAAATGCTTTGTCGCCCTGGGCAGGGAGCTCTGCTCCAGAGAGCTGGGCTGGCCCACCCCCACCCCCCGCTCCCTGGCTGAAGCTCCAGCAGTGACAGCAGGCACAGCAGTGTCTGCCTGACTTCCTTCTGTTCCCTCACCACCACCCCGCCGCAGCACGGACCATAGCCAGCATGTGGTATGCTAGCTAATGCTGAGAGGTGTCTGTATAAGTCAGAGAGGACAAAGGCAAACAGAACAGTGTCCGCTTATGGCTTTTTGGAGCTAATCAACAGGTCAGCTGGTAATGTCCCTCCCTTCCTTCCTTGGAAAAAGTTAAAGATGTCTCATTAGTTCAAGCTCTTCTTAGAGAGGCATTTTTCTTGATGGGGTGCTAAATGCTGCGTTACTCCTTGTGTAACTCCCTGCTTTGTAACTAAATGCTGTGCATCTCATTGCTGACTCCCTCACTGGTGAGGAGCAGCGGGCACCCCTCCCTAATCAGAGTGTCCTGCTGGGAGCTGGCCACAACCCCCTCAGCTCAGCACTTTGGAAGGGAAGGGAGGGCTACTCTAGTGCCCACCGGCTTCTAACCTGAGCCACTCCATACATTTCTGGGATGTCTATGCAGTTACAAACTGATTCAGCCTAGTCAGGTTAGACTAACCTGCAAAGATTGACTCAGTTCAGGCTCAGGCCTTTTGAATGTCTGTCCCTAGCCTAAGAGACACTGTCATTGGGTTTAGAAACCCTAGTGGAATGCTCTGTTACTGTGGTTGTATAGCTGCTGGTACCTAAGGTAGTGTACTCAGAGCCAGCAGAATTATTTCTGTATAGCAGTGCATTATACTGTTTAGCTACCCCCTTATTATTGGTTTGTGGGCTCTGTGGGTTTTGTTGTTATGGAAGCTTGTTTGATCAGTGTCCCACTAGTGATGATATGCTTACTTTCAGGGTCAGAATGAAGTAGAACAAACTTGTAAAAAAAAATCCATAGTTCAGATTTAGGCAACAGCTAGACATAAACATATTTTCCCTTCTCATGCTCCATGTATTGTAATTTTCACCATCATTATTTGAGCCTCAGTCTATTCATTGTGGGGAAGCTGTACCTTTACGCTGTTGCTCATTGCTTTCTTCAGCCAAATAAAATCATATCGGTCCTTCAGAATTGACCTCTTTATTTGTTTTCTCCTGTTGTTTTGGGTTTTTTTCATTTTTTGATCACAGCTCTTGTTTTATCTATTACCTAGTGCTAAAAGTTACCATTCCAGTATACATTCAATCCATCTTCCATTCCCTCTTTCCAAAATAGACTATCTTTTTCATAATCTGAAGGAAACTTTACTTTGGTTATATTTTTCTAGATAATTTTCATATGCATATTTACCTCTTCATAACTTCTAGCTTCTTTCACTTCTCTTTATTGAGTTTCCCTATTTGTTTCAGCCATTAAAAAAAATTCATGCCTGTTTTTTAGTGCTTGCCTCACAGCTTCAGTTTTCATAGAATCAAAAGTCTCTAATAGTCTGCAAAATGCTTGTTGTACTTGCTGAACATCAGAGAGTGGTTGACTGTCTGTCCATGATTTATGAACTGTTCATGATCTCATGCTTGATTAAATTCCTGAAGTGAATACATCAGCTCTTATATGGAAACCTTACATCACACTTACAAACAGATCAAGAGCATGAGATTCTTATTTCTCCTCTTATGAAGGAAAACATCCAAGGTGCAACATGAATAATTTTATTTTGCTTCTGATATTTAACAAAGTAATATAGGTTGTTGCCATCCCTACCACCCAGTAATAGTGTGTCAGGGATAACTTGCTCTCACTTTTTGTATTTTCCTCATCCATATTCTTATGTGCATAAAATTCTTTGGCTTTGAATGTCTGGTGACTTTCTGTTATCTTTTACATTAAAGTACTGTTCTGTAAGGCTATTGGGTTCTCTTTACTTCCTTTATCTTCCTTTTCATCTTTTTACATACAGTACTGATATAGTGATTTGTGTGTGCATGCGTGTATATGTGCATGTACATGATCCTTCTACCAAATGAGTCTACTTAGAACTGAACTTCTAGCAACAAATCCTTTCAAGCGTTAGTTTGCCTCAGTGATTTCTTAGGAAGTTCAGTACTGTGCATCCTAGTCTCCCCATTCTACTTCTGAAGAGAGTAGACAACAGTTGCACTGTTGTTTTTTGATTAATATGGCATTGTTTTGGCTTAAATCCTTTCTCACAATCTTTTTCTTCATCAGCTTTCTTGTTTCCTCAACTTAGACTTCATGCCTAACAGTTTCTGTATATTTGCTACTGGACAGCTTTTCCTATGACTTCTGGTTTCTGCAGTCCTCTTATCAATGAGCCATTGTTTTTTCATGTTTTTTTCCAGTTGGCATCATATTTATTATTGTAGGGCAGGCTGTTGCATTTATGACTTTTGGGGGGTTTATTGCCAGATTTTTTTTATATTTTATATTTTATTTTATATATAAAGCTCTCTCTCAGTCTCCTCCTGTACTTTAAATCCATAAAAAAGTTTGTCTTGTTTTTCATGGAGCCCTTAGGACAGACTGCACCAAATCCATGTTTATAATATACATTTTTCCCTACTCAGGAATGTGTTTCTTGTTATCTTCATAAGGGCCACATGTCTTTATTGTTGTCCTGCTTCAAACTGTAGAAGTCTCTCTTAAAAGGTCTTAATTTACTACTTCTGTAGAAAATCTTGTTCCTAATGTAAGTAACTTGTGGTTGGAATCTGAACTTGATTCATCAGATTCCAACCACAGTTATCTGTCTGTCTGGTGACTTATGTCATTGAATTCTGTTTCTGGATAGTCTGGCATACCTAAAAGTCAACTCCACCAGATCTCCCATTTGTTTAATTGTAGTAGTCGTAATAATAATAGTGCTAGTAATAGTGATAATAATATCACAGTAGTGCTAAGATACTACCATTGTGGTCTCAGTGCTTGGTCCTACCACAAAGATCTTAAAAACTTGAAAGCAAAATAAAAGAAGACTAGAAAGGAAAACTAGGAGAAGAGAAGACTGGTCTTATGGTTTAAGACTATATTGTTCTTCTTGTAGTCTCCTATAGTATGTTTCCTTACTAGATAGTAACCTACAGCCGTTATAGAACCAGTCAGACTGAAATATTTCACCTTTTGTGCCAGCAGTTTTTTATCCTAAAAAATTATTTTCAAAAAGAGTGAATTGTATTTCTTGTTGTTGCAGCCCCAACTGTATGTTCAACTGGAATACTTGCCTTCCATTTTTATTTCATTTTTTCTTGTGGATGGTAGAGTACTTGATCATTATAACCATATGAGATATAACTTTACAGAATACTAAAGTATGGTACCCTTGAGTCTGATACTACCCACTAAGAAACTTTATGAAGTCCCTCTCACCTTCTTTTCCTTTTTCATGTCCTTGTGACAAGGTACTTAGCAGAATTTGCAGTTTCATTGGAATCTGACTGGGCTGCACCATGAGTGCTTCTGCTATGGCCTTGAACTTGCAACTTTTGGGCTGTCAACAGTATCAAGGTGAATTGACCTAATCAAAGAATTGGATTGTGTTTTTGCAAAAAAAAGCACGAACTCAAGTCCCTAAATCTAGGTATTGCATTTTTAGTTGTGCAGTAAGCTTCTCTGCAAAATTGTCAAAATGAAGGTTTGGGGTTGTGTTTAGAAGTTTCTTTAAAAGAATAATTTCTCTTCTGCTGAGAAATGTGTGCGCTGCCTTTCAGGCCAAGTTTAGTGATGGTGTGATCCAAACCCTTTGAGACCAATGGAGAAGCTAACAGACTTAGGATCAATCTAATGGACTTAACTTTAAAAAAAATGGGACTCAACCTGTGTAGACAGACTTTCAATAGGAAATTTGGGGGTTTTCAGCCCTTGAAAGCATGTTTAGGTTTCTAAATATGTATTTAGGAACCTAACCTTAGGCTCTTTTTTTCAAAATCTCACAGCTAGATTTTATAATGTAGGTTGAGATTGAGATAAGTATAGGTTTGGATATGTGGAAATGACACTTGCTTTGTCTGTGGAAGACTTATTTCATCACTAGTATTGCATCTTGCATTTTTTCTTCCCAGCAATAACCACTCTGCTTTTTACAGAACAGAAGTGCCAAAGTGCAGACTGTTGCCCTATCTTATTCTTTCCTTAAGCATGATTACAAAGAAAGAAAAATATCAAGGCTTTGGTAGGATTTACAAAACTAGCCTGGAAAACTGTTGTACATATTTGACTTTAAACATTGTAAAATAACCTGAGCTAATACCATCTTGGCTTGAGATGAGACATTTGAGTCCTAAACATTGATCTGGCCTGTGTGACATTTAAGGACCATCGCCCCAGAATCCGCTCTTTACTTACATGTAGAAGAAATTTGCAGGGTTTTGTCTGACCAGTATGCAAAAGGAAAGGGCATTCTCTAAGCCTTGTTTAATAACTAAGCATTGCTTACAGTACTCTTTATTTTTCCCCACCCTACCCCCTCCTTTTGTAGAATCACATCGGGAATTCCTTCACAGGCCTGCTTCTGGATATGTGCCAGAGGAGATCTGGAAGAAAGCTGGTAAGAATTGTTTAAAAACATGAGCTTAGCATTCTGGCAGCTGTGTGCAGTTGTTAATGCACTGATGTGAGGAATAAAAAGAAAGGGCTCACTAGTAACAAAAAGATATTGTATTTAATAATCTTAAACTGGAACTGATCAGTACATGAAATAATCTTTATAATAGAAGCATCTGCCTCTACAGTTGAGGGTTATCAATACTGCTATTAAACACCTCTATTTTCAAGGGTTATAATGGCTTCAGGCTGAAATTTGATACAGTATATCTTCAGTCTGTGAGCAATTTTTTAAAATGTCATTATTTAAGTTTCAAGATTTTTCAAGCCTATTAGACTCACAGGAGGAACAAATAAATGCATACATTTTAAAAACTGGAAATATGTATACAATTTGGGGTCATAATGTGAAAAATTCTAAAATTTTTAAACCTTTATAGATTCTAATCAATGATAAGGTCTATGTTTATAGACCTCATATTTTCAAAGAAACACACAATGTTACATCTGCACAACTGCACTCAAGCTTTTTGCACCAACATCTGCATGCAACTATGTCCTTGATGTTGCAATGTGATGTATGCAGCTAGACATGGGTTTGCAGAGTTCCAGCACTTTGCATGAGTATAGAAGTACACTGGCATAGATCACTTTTTAAATGGGACCAGTATTTCCCAGACTAAGTGAGTCAGTGCCCTTAGCAGACTTAGGATGTTGCCATTCTGAGTAGATGAATTTAGCTACCTGTTTGGGTAGATGATTCAGTTACACTTTTCCCTGATTTTACATGTGCAAATGTCCACTTAGTTGTACAATTAATTGTGTATCCCATTGCAGCCTCCTTTGAACATGTGACACATCATAATTGAATGCCAAGGATACAATAGTTTCAACATTTTGTGCTTTGTTTGTCTGGTAACTGCTTTTCATTAGAATGTTTTACTTATTATGGCACGATAATGCCCAAATGTTATAAAGGCATGTTGAAGCAGTAGACCCGTCATTAATGTATTGTGGAGTCTTCATTTGGAGCGCACATGTTTGTTCATTATGTATGAAAGCATGTTTCATGGAACTGTCACTGTTCATACAGAAATTAACACAATTCATTCAGTCCACAAATTTGAATTCCTATGTCCAATGAAAATCTAACCCTTGAAACATGATGATGATGTATGTCAATGACATATTTGTTTTCTTTTTACTTTATTTATGTTAGTATCTTAATGTAAAAATAAGAAACAATGATCAAGCATGCTGGTGTCCAAGAAAACTTCATTTAAAGCAGTGATATTCAGAGGAATTGCTGAAATCTCGCTCTTAATTTTTCAAAGGGTCTCTAAGTTTTGCTGTTTAACAGATTCTGCAAACAATTTGACATATCAAATGATCTGTGATTTGTAGGCACAGTAAAAAGGAAGAAAATGATGTTTCATTCCATGTAAGAGATGGGTTTGAGCTGCAGAACTTGGATTGGGTTCAGCTTTTCAAATGCCCTCAGGAAGTGAGGCTAGATCTTTAGCTGGTGTGAAGGAGCTATAGGAATGAATGCCTTGTGAGCATTTGTTTCGCTGGGTTGTTGGCCAGGGTTTTTAATTTTAGCCCATTTCTAGTCATAACTGTGTTTTCTTGCTAATGTGGATTTAAATGAGACTGAATGTTATTTGAGCGTATCTTCTGATTAAGAGACAATAATAAACTCTTTGTAATCATTATGCTGCTTTTCTACAGGAAGCATGTGTCTGCCATCTTTATTTATATATAAATTCACAAAACCTGCAAGCTTTTATAAAAAAGAAAATCTTAGACTTATATCTTCAAAGGCACATATTAATGTTGTCTGTCTTGTATGGTGCCCAACTTGAGACACTGAAGCCCTGATATGAAGAAATAATGAGTGGTAGCCATTTCCAGTATTATTCTTAGTCTTTGAAAAGTAGAGTATTGTCTGTCTAGGAAAGTAAAATCCCCTTCTGCTTTTTCCATAATCTTTGTTGCTCAAGAATTTTGAGATTTTTATTTTAAACTGATTATCAAGTCTGCAGTGCTTGCCTGCCTGTAAAGTAACTTTAAGTATTATAGGTTATTTATAACACTAGGATGTGCAAAAAATCAGTATTTTTGTTGCTGAAAAATACCCTTCATAAGGTAGCATTGTTTGGTTGTACAGTATTGAAACAACAATGTTGTTTTGTGTTTGAAAAAGCTAATAAGCTTTTATCAGTTCTTGCCTTTGTGGCTCTGTTATTACTTTTCAACACAGCATTTGATTTATCTGCTAACCATTCTTAGTCAAGTGTAACTGTAAACCAAAATACACAGTTCACTGAAACTAGAGACATTCATTTTTCTTCCACAACTTTTGTGGCCTATTTAATGTTTTAAACATTTGGGTGATGCTATTTTGACCTTTTGAAAAACATTTTATATAATTCAGAGTTATATTGAACATTGAATAATTTTATATAATTCAGAATTATATTGTATCACACTGTACCTAGGTTGGGAAGAAATCAGTTTGGTAAGCAAAATATAAACAATTTATATTTTATAAAACATTAAATTAGAAAACTTGGTCAAAACAAAGATTTAACTGGGATTTTTCTAACCATTTCAAAGACTAAGCTTGATAAGCTTGTATGACACAGTAATAGTGTATCATACACATTAAAATTTTTCCCATTCACAGCAAATTCCATAAAAAGCATAGAATTTTTCACAAAAAAAAATCAATTCTGTTAATAACTGTCGTTCATAAGATGGAAAAGGTCTGTATTTAAGTTGCCTCAGTTTTATAAAGATGGTAATAAAACTGCATCTGTGTGTTTGCCTGTGTATATTTCTTTTCAAGCGATCAGTGAATGTTTGCAGTTGGTAATAAATATTCAAGCACCTTGCAAATGTCCTACCAATTCCCTTTGCTGATCTGTGTGTGCCTGTGGGACTAGAATAGGAATGCATAATTTAAATATAAATTGCCTGATTTGCATATACAATTAGTCAAGCTGCAGCTTTGATCGTAAGCAAAAATTATTGTCCTGTATTGCCACTTAGATAGAATTTTAATTCACCTTGAATATTCAAAGTAAATTAAGTCCTAGCTGTCTCGTTGAAGGGTATGATTTTTCCCTCTCCCTGGTCCCTCCCCCTAACTACATTTATGGTAGAGTAGTATAAGTGCATATTTTCAGCCTCATAAAAATAAAGGAATAAGTTTTATCTCTTTCACGTCTCCCCCCCCTCCCCCCCCCCCGCCCCTTTTCTTCTCCAACATTTTAGTTTAAACATATCTTTTTTGGGGCAGAGACTAGTTCATTCATGAATGGAGCCTACACTAGGAATTCTTTTAATCATTTTAGCAGTTCAGATAGTCATTTCGTTTTTCACATGTTGTACTGTAAAATAAGTACTTTTTGCAGCACGGGGGTGAATTGAAATAACCCTTTAAGTGATGCTACTATTATAAGAACATGATACCAAATATAGTGTGCATCTCAGAACTTACAAGTTGGGGCATTATGGACTTTAGTATATGTCTATAAAATATATCAAAGCATCTGAAATACTGTACATACCCAAGGTAACCATAGCATACTTGTAGCGCTTATACTTTTAATCCACAGTAAAACATTTTATTAGAAATCTATGTTTTTAATTAAACAGAACATTTAATTAAGGTGCTTTTTAAGTGGGTGAAACAATTAAGTGCAAATACTTGAATGAAACATGTCATAATTAGTTTTAATAGAGTGTTAATTGGTACTAGGTTTGCCAAGTTAATAAGTACTGCTTATTAAATTTTCAATTAATCATTGTCATTTTGCTTTGAATAAAGATGAATATTAGATAAACTAATTCAGAGGGAGGATGGTTTCCTTGTTAATTAGAGCAGTTAATTTTTTAAAAGAAGAAATTACTTGTTTTAGTTGTTAATTGAAAGATTGTACATTAAAGTCTTTGCACTCTTCTTGCATCAAAAACTGAAAACTAATTCATGACAGTTTGCATGGTAGAAGGTTTGGTACTAATTCATACTAGATACTTTAGTTGCACTGATTTGTATGATCTGAAAACAACACTTCAATTCAGATTTAAAGCAGTTGCTCACATGTTCAGTTTTAAGTATGTGCCTAAGCTGTATTGACTTGTATGTGCTTCAGAAGTTTGCTGAATCAAGGACTATATTTTTCAAAATTAAGTCTTGAGTTGGAACAGAGTTTAGTAGGTAAATTGTAATACAAATACACAAATCTAAAGATACAAATGTTAAGACACAATTTAAAGTGAAATTTTAGGTTTGAAATCAGAAAATTATATACTCAGGAAATAATATTAAAAAGACTAATATCAGATTATCTGTTTAATACTGATATTGTTTAAAGACTTAAATGAATTCTGAGTGCATTTCCATTGTTCTTTACATCACATGTTTATATACCAAAGAACCTGTCTGGCTAGATACAGGCATTCAAAAAGCCCGAGTCAGAGTTGATCTAAATTATGCAGTTTTCTGTAAGCAGTGTAGTTTAGATCAGTAGCAAACAGAAAGCACAAGCACACATTCCCCACCCCCACCTCCTTTGGGGGGGGGGGGGGGGGGCATATCTTAGACCAGGTTCTGCCACTTTTAAACCAGTCCATGTGTGCCAAACTTGTGCTCTATCGTGGGTATAGACTAGTTTTGTGTGCCAGACTTCTGTTATGGGTATAGACCTGTTTCTGATCACTTATACTGGTAAGAGTGTAATGTCTGTACCTGTTAATGTCTTCAGGGATGTGTCCTGCCACTACATAATCTGTAAACCAAAATGTTACAGAGTTAAAAATGCCTACAATGTCACTTCACATTTAGTTATTTTTACAGAATTCTTTAGTAAGTGTAGTGCTCTTCAATATAAATTTCAAAGCAAGATATTCATAAAAGATACAAAAGGGTAATTGAAGATCAGAGACTTCTAAATTTATAGAAATAATCACCATGATATCTGAGTACTTTGTATATTCTTCAGCTGATGGGGATAGAGAGGAAGCCTAGCTAAGAGTTCTTGGGGAGTTAAGTTCTTCTTTTTCCTGCTCCAGGAAGTGAAGAGGCATAATATAGCAGAGTGTACACTGCTTTTATGCATTAGTCCCTCTCAACAGCAGTCCTGTACCATTATGCTTATGAAGACTTCTTGACTTGTTTGTAGAGGAAGCTGTCAATGAAGTAAAACGTCAGGCGATGGCCGAGTTGCAAAAGGCAGTGTCAGAAGCGGAACGGAAAGCCCATGATATGATCACTTCAGAGAGAGCTAAAATGGAGCGCACCGTTGCAGAAGCCAAGCGACAAGCTGCAGAGGATGCACTAGCTGTTATCAATCAACAGGAAGATTCCAGTGAGGTAAGGATCACTGAAAAGGGGACTTCTATATTTACTCCCAAATAACCTTAGAAGATCCTAGCTGTCAGAGTCTGAATCTAGTCTGCTTCTTTCAGTAAACAGTTAAGTTAAACAGTTGCTGTTCATTTGCCATTTTTTTTTTTAATGTCATTGTCAAAGGCCAGGGATTAATTCCAAATAATCAAAGAGAATTAGGGTTGGGAGGACATCAGGAGGTCATCTAGTTCAACCTGCTGCTCAAAGAAGGACTACAACCAACTATATCATCCCAGCAAAGGCTTTGTCTACCTGGGTCTTAAAAACCTCAAAAAGTGAAAAAATATTGTGAATTAGCTTTAACTGGTTGGGTAGAATTAGGATATGAATAATGCATTACTGGGAAATTGGGAAACTTAGGATAGGTCTACACTACAACTCATAGTTACATACAGCAGTGTATCTTTAACTAGGTAGGTCAGTAGGTACTGATGAAGTAGCTGCAGCAGCACAGAGCTCAGGGCAGGCTAACCATTGGAGTACTTTATCCTGTTCCTCAGGCAGGTTTTGCAGGAAGCTCCGATCTCTGTGCTGCTGCCCTTAAAATACTCTCTAGAGATACCTGAACTAGTCATCTTAAGTACCAGGAGCCCCATAGTCATATTAGTAGCTCCCTGTCTGATTCAGTTAGCCATCATGGCTATATTGCTTCTAGTACCTAAGCTAGTTCTGTGAGTTCTTTCAGAGATCACGGTGCACTGCACTGAGGTGTTACCAAGCTAGCAAATTTTAAACTGGGTCAGATATACCTGAGAAACATCTCTGATAGCAATATAGACATAGACTGTATATTTTTAGATCTAAAAGTGTTTTATTTTAAAACATTTTAATCTACTCAAATTGGTGATTGACGTAACGGAGAGTGAACGATAAATCATAATGACATTTTAACTTCTGAAAAAGGCGACACTGAATAGGCTTGGAACAGGGTAGCTAAAATGTAGTTTATTTGCCTTTCACAGGCTTGCTGTAGGAAAAGATGTTTATGAGGAGTTGCAAACCTGCTTCCTTAATTAGAATGTATTACTTCAACCACCGGGGTTGTGTGAGAGCTGAAAGGTAGGACAAGTGTATTGGCAGGAAGAAAAATAAAACAACAAGAAACAAAGATTAAATAGAAACAAGCATTTTAAACCTCAATTCATACCTGAATCTGATGGAAGCTTTAATTTTTTTGTGGGATAGGCCATATGGTAGCATATCCAGAGGAACTCAGGAGTGAAAGAACAGTACACTTATTGATGGTGATCAAGAGTTTTGGGTAAAATGAAATTCTGTATTTTTTACAGAAAGAAGTGCTAAAATCCACATCAAAAGGAGACCCTTGATTAAAAAGTCCTTATAACCTGACACAGTTTATTCCAGTTAAATATTACCAAAACATCATCTGTTACATAATCCTCATTTCTGGATTGCCACTTTATGAAGATCCCATAATAAGATATTGTAACTGAGGGACATTATTCTCATAAACTACACAAAGATTTTAAAGAAAGTAAAGATATTTTTATGCAAGTCAGGGATAGGCTACCCCTGGCACGTGTGCCAATTAGTGGCACATGGGGACATTTTCCTCAGCATGCCAGGAGGTGTGCGAGGAAATTTTTTTTAGAAAAACTGTTTTGTTTTTTTTTAAAGCTGCTGCTCCAGGCTCTCTGGAGCAGCCACAAGTTCCAGCACCATGGCAGGCACTGGGGGCACAGGCAGGGACACAGCCTACACCCTGCAGACCCTGCCTCCTGGCCCTGGGCTGCACCCTCCAGCCTGGCCCGGCTCTTTGAGGGGAGCTGTGGGTGGGTGAGGCTGAGGCCCCGGCAGGCTCTGCGGAGAGCCCTTTGCTGGAGACTCCCAGCTGGCTCAGCCTTAAGCGCTGTCTGCCACAGCTGTTCCCGAGGCCTGGGTGACTCCTGCAGCTGGGCCTTAGCACCAGGGGCAGCTCTGCCCCACGTGCACTGCACACAGGGAGGCCAAACCTAGAGCCTGGCGTCATGCCCTGGCCAAGCAGCGTCTCCTCACAGGCACGGCAGCTGCAGCCCATCCCCGCGGAGATGCATGGGCTGAGCCCACCTCGAGTGGTGCTGGGCACAACTGCCCACTGTGGCCCAAGTCTGCAGGGCCCTGGGGTAGCCCCCACATCCCACCCAGCCCCTGCTCTCCTCTGGTTGCCATCTTTCCAAGGGCCCAGCCGAGCCAGCCTGCCTGCAGCACCGCCCCCTGTGCCTACTTCTGCCTATGCCATCCAGGCCCTACCCTGAGCACCTGGCCCCAGTGCCTAGCTTCCTTGTACTGCCCCTGCCCAGGTGGGATGTGGCACCTGTCTGCCTGAGCCTTGTCTGGGCCCGCCCTCCCAACCCTGGACCCCCGGGCTCCCCCTACTCTGAGACTGTCAGGGAGGCCTGAGCGCCCCTGCACTGGCATCTGCTGCTGGGGTGTTGCTGCCTCCCTCCCGTGGATACTGCCCTGGACCAGCAGGCCCGAGCCACAGCCGACAGCAATGGGAGACCTAGGCGGCGAATGACACACTCTCTTTCTCTTTTTCCTTGTTTTCTCTCTCTCTTTTTTTTCTTTCTTCTCTCTTTTTCTTTCCCCCCTCTTTTTTCTCTCCTTTTCTCTCCTTTTTCATGTTTATCTTCCTTTTATCTCTCCTTTTCTTTTCTCTCTCCTTCTTTCTTCCATTTCTTCTCTCTTTTTCTTCTCTCCTTTTTCTGTCCCCCTTTTCCTCTTCTCTTTTTATTTTTTCTTTTTCTCCTTTTTTTGTTTACCTCTTTCTCTCTTTTTTATATCTTCTCTCCTTTTTTCTTTCCTCTCCTTTTTCTCCCTTTTCTCTTTCTTTTTCTCTTTTTTTCTCTCTCTCATCACAACATACTTAAAAAAACCCCAAAAAACACAAGAACAAAGGTAGTATATGAAGGTTTTTTTATTGTCACCAGATTTAGAATTTTTAGAAAACCTATTATTTCCTTCTTTTTTTTCTTTTTTTTTTAAAGCAACATTTAGGTTTATTAACTATAATAATATGCAGTGCATCCCACCATGTATCCACTACCTCAGTTTTGTTTTTCTGTCGTGCTGACACTCTGGCACGTTACAAGGTAGACATTTAGGTTTTTTTCAGCACTCTGACCAAAAATGTTGCCTACCTCTAATGTAAGTTCTACATACTGCAGAGAATGAGAAAAAAATATGTAATACTATATTTTGTGTGGATATATATTTATGTACATTATTGTAAAAACATTTTTAACACACTCTATTAGCTAGTAATGTAGAAGAGTGACTTAGGTTGAAAGATTCAAATTAGCTAGTTGCAACACTGCAAAAGTCACGAGCAGATAAATCGGTGGCATACTGCAATACATAGCCATAATTTGAGGGAGCATAAGAGTTTAATTCATACCAGGCTTTTCTGGAGATGAAAGACTATTGTGGGCTCATTGGATGCCCTGAGTTCCTCCTTAATGTGTAACAGATGAATAACAAGGAGACAAAAGGAATTGATTTTCAGCCTCTGAAAGTTTCTCAGGAAGAAAGAGACTAGGGGAAGTGTACATACCCTTTAAGTACTAACTGTTCCACTGCACAATTAAATGAGACATAAATTCAATTTATTGGCATTTTGTAGCTAAGATATTCAAGGATTTTTTTTTCCCTGTAGTATGTTCACAGGAAGAGTATTTGTTATGATCATTAAAGTGCTTTCATTGTCATGTGTACATACAAGAGATTCTTATTATGAAAGCTGAAATTTCAAATGTAAACGCCTAAGAGGAAATTGTAAATTATGTCTGTTTAATGAGTCAATGTACAGTAGGATGGCTAGCTGCAACACTTGTCTGCCAATATACAGAGACCTTTCTACTACAAATACATGTATATTGCAAGAGGCGCATAGTGTGCATTCTGAAATTTTACCCCTGAACAATAACATTGCAGAAAGTGGCAACAGAGTAATAGCCATCTTTATTTTACATTCTAGTTTTATTTCCAACCAGGATGACAACTTCTTGCAAATATAAATAAAACAATGTTTTTTTTTTAGCCTAATGTCAAAGAGATATGGATAAAAAATGTATCCATTATAGCCAAGATCCTGTGTATAAACAGTGTTTGCAGGCACTCAGTGTTCACAGCCCTGTTTATCCTATCCTTAAGGAAGAATCAGCCCTCCTAGCAAGATCAAGCCACATCTTAAAATATAGTTTAAATGAAATCTAGTGACTTCATCCCATAGCTGTGATTTTATATAGGCATTAATGGTAAAATCAGAATCCATAGGATTACTCAAATGTGTGAGGGCTGTAGAATATATGAAACCAATTCAGCAGAAAAACTAAAGTTTGGTTCAGATTTTTGTGTGCACACACATTTCTATGTATATTACAGAGGGGGCTGGTTGCAATACCTACCTCTAATAGCTAAGATGTATTAGGTCCTCAATTTCAATTGCTCTTAATTTTACCAAACCCTAGAAATTGAGTGAGATTTCCCATCATTACCCTCTGACTTCTTTGGAAAGGTATAAAAATTAGTAACTTGTTTGAATAAGATCAGAGCAAAATAGTTTTGCCAGTGTTTTACAATGGATGGGGGCTTTGGGGGGGGGGCGGTTATTGGGGGTGGGGTGGAAGAGTTCTAGTGAGATTCAAGTTTGAGGCAAAAATAGAAATGTGTTCTAGTGTCAGCATAGGTTCTTGCTCTTTCAGTGAAAATCCACCCTTATTTGGTCATGGTATAACCGTCTTTGAATTTCTATCTGCACAGGGTCAGTAGAGCTGGTTACAGGCATGGTGCTAAAATCTTTGAATTTACATATACAAATATGTATGAATTTACATATTCACTAAACCTGTTCCAGCCACACACAATTTCCTATGTTCTTAAAACATTTAAGCATAATTTCAGGCAAAGTACAGCTCTAGACATAGGGGTGATATTAACAATAGCTGTTGCCTCTCTCAAGTCTAGAGAAAGGCATAATGAACATCACCAGTTATTCTAATTCACAGTAACTTTATTTAACCTTCCCTGAGCCATAATCTAAAATGGTCAATGCACAGACAGCTTTGACTGCTACTCATTCTGCCTTTGATGTGTCTCTTCTCACCCTTCATTTGCTCTTACATGGAAAACTGTAAGTAGGGACACATATATCACCAGGGACTGTAGCTTATAATGCTATTATAAGTTGTCTGGAACCATGGAACCCTGGCCTGTTGGGAACCTTTTGGTGATCCTACAATGAAAATGCTTAATATTAATGTCTATATGCTTGGCCATGCTTTCTGTAATCACTTGACCGCATTCCCTTCTGGAGTGAAAAGCCATGCTAAGATTTCAAATTTTGTATAGGTTGTTCTTGTATGATCTAGTTGGGGACAGTCCTGCTTTGAGCAGGGGGTTGGAGTAGATGACCTCCCAACCCCAACTTTCTATGATAGATATAGAAATAGATACAAATACAGCTAAACATCCTAGGAATTTCATAGGATTCTTCAAGGCTTTGTGATGAGTTAAACAGAGAAAACTTGTCTCCCAAAGTACATTTTGATCAAAGACAGAAGAAAGCTGAACAATGTAAAGCAAAGGGAGATGTGAGCAGTAAGGGAAGATTTGATAATAAATGTGAAATTCTGCAACAATGAAAAAGAAGAAATAAGGAGAAAATACAGCATGGGAGAAGGTAACTGTGCACAACTGCCCTTCTCAAAAGTGCTTATTATGTCGTCTTATACTCATCTAGTAATACAAAACCAAGCACTATAGAATCATAGGGAGATGGACCATAGGAAATCACCTACCTGTTCTTTTAAGAACAAAAGAAGTTCCATATTGAGTCAGAGACAGTGGTCCATCTAGCCACAGTGGCAGAAGGAGATGCTATAGAGGGAAAGCATTGAACCAGATATCTGTAGAGCAGTGGTTTTCAACCTGTGGTTTGTGGAGCCCTGGGGGTCTATAGACTATATCTGAGGGGTCCATGAAAGATGACTATGATCAATCAAAAGTATATGAATACCCACACTTACAATTGAAAGGGGTCTGTACCTCTGGTCAAATTATTTTTAGGGGTCCACAAGGGGCCTTAATTAATTTCTGGCTCAACCAGATTCCTTGCCAAGTATTTTTGTTTTTGTTTAAATTGTTGGTTCTGTTTCCTTAATAGTATCATACCTTCCATTTCTGTGTCTGTAAAAATATCAATTTCCATGGCATTTCTCCATGAGCATGGAGACAGGCCTAGACTCACGTTTTTGGTTTTAGTTCTTTGAATGCTACAAGTTCTAAAGTGGGGTAATGGAGTCAAAGACATTTGGTGTTGGAAGTAAACAACTGCCTCTTGGGGTGATTGTGGGTGTAAAAGCAGCAGGATAGGAGCAAGTCTACCTGTCAGCATAACCATTTCAGAACCACAAATGATTTCTTTATCATTTCCTTGCAATTACATAAAAAGGGAAACTAGGCAAAGGATGATCCCTTCATCAGTAGCTGATTTGGCTAAGCACTGAAACATGTGTGAGCAGCCTCCTCTTTAATAATGGCTGTGCTTGCTTTGGCTGTGATGTAACATTGTGCAAATCAATTTTAATAGTAAGAGTGAACAGCTTAGCAAAGAGACTTACTGCCCAGATTACTGAAAAAATTAAAACATCTGTCTTGCTTCTCCAATGAAAAATGCCCCTGAAAAGTTTTATGCTCACAGTGTTTTATGTTCTTCACTGCTCTTGACGAAGGACAACATAAATGTTAAAGTTCACTTCAGTTAAAGCAGATGCTATTTTTTTTGTCTTGACATCTGCTTAGATTAAACAAATGTGTAACTTGTCTTAAGAAGTGTGTAGTGTTAGGACTTGTTTATATTGCATTTGTTGATGACGTATGTGAATATCACCCTTATCTTACACTATGAAAACAAGTGGCCCTGGTCTTATGCTGACCTAATAGTGGTCAGAATTCTATCAGCTAGTCACTCTTAGTCAACCTTTTAGGCTGACATGTAGACAAACACCACTTTTATGCCCACTGCAAAATAAACACTTTCTTAGGTTAATGTATTTTATTTGGCAGTCACAGCTTGGCTTCCTAAACAATAAAACATCAAGGGTTTGTAAGCCCTATGTATTTAGCTGTCAGCTGTTACCTAATAACAGATTTCTGCAGCTTTAAAACAGCTTTGCATGTGCTTAGATATTATGAATATCATTTTCAGCGTAAATTAGGAGTGCAAGTCCCATTAACTCAGAGGCGGGCAAAATGTGGCCCGCGGGCCAGACTGGGTATGTGGCAGACTCCATTTCCCAGCAGTGTCAGCCCATGCTGATGGCCAGTTTCTATGGAGGCCCCCGGAGTGGCAGAGCAGTGACAGCGCAGGACTTGGGTTCCTATAAAGATCAGCCCAGCAGTGCTGGCAGGATAGGGAGCTGCTCCAGGGCCAGGATTTTGCAGCGGTGACAGCATGGTCCAGACCTGAGATCCACTGCCCACACACCCCAGGCAGGGGCTACTGGGAAATGGAGTCCAGCTGCTGGTCACATCCACCATTTTGCCACCCCCTGAATAAATTTCTGATGGGGCACGGTTGAAATTTTCAGTACCTCCAAATCCTTTGAGGCCTCTTAGAAAATCATGCTTGACAGTGGTAAGTTCTATCTAAATGTATGTAGATTATTTTTAGAATGCCTTTTTATAGCATATCCCTCTTTTATACCACTGTGCACTCAATAAATCATGGATATTTTGTTTTTCTCTTTATTGATTAACCTATGGTGCCAGGTTTCAGATTCTCTCATCCCTTACAATGACTGTAACAGTGTAACTTCCACCAGACAGGCTCTTGCAGTCTAAGATTTCCTGGCTCTTACACCACAAGAGCCAGGAAATCCAAGCTCTTGTAGTGTAGAAAGATTTAACAGTTGCATTGGTATCAAAGGACACTGATGTCACCTATTCCAATGTAACTGTTACATCTTCATGATTCTGTAGTGATACAGGTGTAGTAAAATTGTACCAACTTTAACCCTGTTTCACTGTGTCAAAGAGTAATTTGGCTCACTTGTATCATGCAGATGTAAGAGTTAAATCATAACAGCTGATGTCTGCTCCCGAGTGGCAGCTCCCTCTCCTCCTTTCAAAGCAAGTAAAAAGTATATTTTGTCCAAGTCCTAAATACTATACTGTGATTGACTTTCCTAGTGCAGTGGAGAACATCAAAAACTTTGGCAAAAGTGATACTGCATAGTATCTTGCAACATATTTCTTGAATACTTTAAGGCAGGGGGTAAGGGGTTGTTTCCTTGCCTTTTTTGTATGAGACTCATTTTGATTCTGCACAGAAAGTGTTAGAATAAATTAAATATTTAAAAGAATATTTAAAATAAATATTTAAAATATCTGTAAATATATATAGTTTTTAAGTTGCCCAATGGAACCAAGATCATGGGGCAAAAGAGTTAAGACACAGCCGAGTGTGAGAAGCCTCAAAGATAAAGACTGCAGAATAATATTTAGTCCAAGAATTTTCACAAGGACAAACAAGTTCCTGAGTTACTAGCTGGTTTGCCAACGTGCTCACAGGGTAGGATAAAAAAAAAAGGAAACCACATTTTGAACAGTGACAAAGCTATTATTTATCTCCAAAATGTGGATCTAATGGTACAACAAAAGTAGAGCATTTGACTCAACAGGCAGTTGAGTGATTTAAGCT
The DNA here is from genome assembly GCF_030867095.1 of Alligator mississippiensis. NCBI lineage: Eukaryota > Metazoa > Chordata > Crocodylia > Alligatoridae > Alligator > Alligator mississippiensis. The sequence continues at coordinate 45,412,183 of NC_081826.1, forward strand.
ATTGGGACATCAGGCTAGTCTTTTTGACAACCAGAAAGATTGTAGTCGTCCAGATTCCAGTCCCAAAGGACTCTGTTTACTTAACAGTTTACCATTAGAAGTATGTACTATAGAAGTAAAGAGGGACTTTACCATGCTGTCTCTGTACAGAGCTTAACTAGAATCTCCAGCATCTTTTCTATTTGAAGCTGGTAAACCTTGAAATACAGTGGGACTAGAACCTAGAGGACCAGCTTTTGTCTCAAACTTTTTGAACAAAGATTAGATGTGTTTTGCCAGTTGTAGGAGATACATGGAGTGTCATTCTGGGTAATAAAAATGTAACCTATGAACCAGATTTAGAGCCAGATCCTCAGCTGGACTTGTGTAGCCAATCTCCATCAAGTTAATCTGTCTTTGAAGTCAGTAAAGCTAAAGTTGAGTTATGTAAACTGAGAACCTGGCCTTCTGTGTGGCCCTAGGCAGACTACACAGGAGGATCATAGAGAGGAGTCTTATCAATCAGCATGGTAGATTCTAGTTTTGGCCGCCTCTGGAATTCTAAATGCAACAAGAATTGATGTTGTAGAATATTGAGCCAGTACTTATGGAGTCATACAAAACACAGAATCATGTAAATTCCTTAGTTACATAATTGCCTTCTAAATAGATAAACTTCCCTCAATTTCTTAGACAATACTGCTACAATATGGAATGTATGGCACACAGTACTTATACCTTGAAATGTGCCTTCCCAATTAATAATAGCCTGTTAATCTATAAAAGAAGCTGTTGTGGGACAGTATATTGTATGTCTTAAAATATAGATATTATGACAATGCAAATGTCCATATTCATTCATTTTTGCTTATGCTAATTTACACTTAAGAACTGCTCTCTAGTGCTTTTAAATACAATCATTTTGTGCCTAAATGTGAATCATAAAATGAAATAATTTTAAAATGAATGTTATGTGCTTTTATTCCCACAATTACACTAAAGTTGTAATGACCTGTTAAATTATAAATGATATGTGTGGTGGACAAAAGCATGTACCAGCCAATGTATGCACATTAAGTAATCACTTAGAGAGCTGTAGAATGACTTGCAACTTAATAAAATCTTGCACTCATTTAGCAAATGTTCAAAGATCTATACAGACTGATGATTAACATCTGATATTGAAGATAATAAAAATAAGCAGTCACAAAATACCCTTGAAATGTAAATGACTGCTTATTTACTATCACTAAAAATGGATTTAGGATAGTGTCTGCTGCATGATCTCTCTTTTATTAAGACTGGGCCAGAGGTCTAGATGTTTGAAGCCCTAGGGTGGGGTTGGTGGGGGCGGACAAGGGGGAGGCTTTAGCCCTGCACCTCCCAAACCAAAAGCCTTTCCTGATATCAGGAGAAAGGGATACACAAGGGTTTTAGAATCCTATGTTGAATCTTGGGATTGCTTGTAATATGTCACTGTGCAGATGTGTGAGGAATAAACACTTCAGATAAGTGTGAGTTAGCACATCAAGTTCAAACTTAGAGGGAGGCAAACAGAAGATGTTTAGAAGATTCTTGTGCTAAGAAATTTAAATAGATATACACTACATTTTCCAGCATCAAAACCAAGGAATTTTACCATGTGTGGTCCTGATGCTGTAGTCAGATCAGCATAAGGAAGACTCCTGCACCTGTTCTGTGGCAAATGAATTCAACAGCATAGGCAATAGAGCTTTCCAAAGACACTTTGATTGTAGGATAAGAGGAATATGGGTTGTATTCAATGCTGGAAACCAAAGACCGTTTCCACTTCAACAGTAACTGTAGGCAAATATGCTCCAAGTAGAATTGCATCTCGCTAGTTACTATGTAAACAGGCCTAATTTATTTATATTATAGTTGTTTTTCTTTTTGTGAATAAGGTGTTTTTTAATTGACATATATGTAAAATATAGTGAAGCTATCCTACTGACCCAAAGCTGGTAGGATGGTCTTACTTTAGAGCTGAGATTAAGCAGAATTAACCTGAAACAATGAATACTGAATCAAAACCAGGTGATGTCAGACATGAAGTCTGAATTCCCAACAGTTTAGCTACAAAACACATCTGTTTCTGTGCACTGGTAATTCCACCTTTTTTAAAAGTGTTTTTAAAGATGGGAACAATTTTACAAATTGAGGGGGAAAAAGTCCCCAACACATGTATTTGTAATTACCTGGTTTAGTCTGTGTTTAATCGTTTAAATTGAGAATGCCACATACATCTGATTTCAATCTGGAGGACAGTTACTGTTCTTGCATCTGCCAAAAAGGTCCAGTGCCAGAAAAAGGTTAGAGCTAACACCATGATATTGTCCAAAGAAGCCACTTGATTCCAATTAAATGTTTAATTTCCTTAAAATATTGCTTTGGATTTAGGTCTTTGTTCTGTTCTGTAATCAGGATTTTTTTTTTGTAGTTTAGGAATATTACTTTTAGATTGGCTGTGCTCCAGCACCTAGCTGGCATACTGTAGTAAAGCAAACAGCATGTGTATTCGGTGGTGGCTTTCCTGTCCTGTAAAGATTTAGCAACTGGCTTTCTCAATAGTGAAGTAGTCTTTATGCTGACTCCAGTGGTGCTGTTTAAATGGTACATATCAAGTGTTTGCCTAGGTCTTTGAAGGATAAGAGTCTTAACTGTTTTTCCCCCCTGCCTCTTATTTTCTATGTAATTTTTCATCCTTTTTTTATATTTTTAAATAAATCTGGTAGACAAATCCATGTGAAAATGTAGGTCAGTACTTACAGGTGATTAGCCTGGTGACAAGAGCCAATAATCTAAAATGATGTGTTAGCCT